>NW_026967915.1:1322500-1631000 GCF_028390025.1 Pseudophryne corroboree | reverse complement strand
TGGTATTCGAACCAATGACAGTCTTAATTTGATAGTGCAAACCCAACACCTTACTAACTGTGCTAACCAGACCGTGCATACAAGACAAACAATTTATCAGAGATTTAAGTGAATAAGCTACAGTGTCCACAGAACTAAACATAATATATTCAATAGGGTGTCATAAGCAAGTCATTAGAATACTTTCCTACTAAATTTATAAGACATAAGCATTCAATATTTGAGTAAACAAAGAGAAAATAAAGCTATCTATTGGGTTTCACTAAAAAGTCAATTGGAAAACTTGACTATTGTTGTTAAAAGACATAGGCATTCATATTATAGAGCCACAAACCACACTAGTAAAATAAAAACATGATAACATGGGATTCGAACCAATGACAGTCTTAATTTGATAGTGCAAACCCAACACCTTACTAACTGTGCTAACCAGACTGTGCATACCAGACATGCAATTTATCAGAGATTTAGGTGAATAAGCTACAGTGTCCAAGGTACTAAACATAATATATTCTATGGGGTGTCATAAGCAAGTCATTAGAATACTTTCCTACTAAATTTATAAGACATAAGCATTCAATATTTGAGTAAACAAAGAGAAAATAAAGCTATCTATTGGGTTTCACTAAAAAGTCCATTGGAAGACTTGACTATTGTTGTTAAAAGACATAGGCATTCATATTATAGAGCCACAAACCACACTAGAAAAATAAAAACATGATAACATGGTATTCGAACCAATGACAGTCTTAATTTGATAGTGCAAACCCAACACCTTACTAACTGTGCTAACCAGACCGTGCATACAAGACAAACAATTTATCAGAGATTTAAGTGAATAAGCTACAGTGTCCACAGAACTAAACATAATATATTCAATGGGGTGTCATAAGCAAGTCATTAGAATACTTTCCTACTAAATTTATAAGACATAAGCATTCAATATTTGAGTAAACAAAGAGAAAATAAAGCTATCTATTGGGTTTCACTAAAAAGTCAATTGGAAAACTTGACTATTGTTGTTAAAAGACATAGGCATTCATATTATAGAGCCACAAACCACACTAGTAAAATAAAAACATGATAACATTGTATTCGAACCAATGACAATCTTAATTTGATAGTGCAAACCCAACACCTTACTAACTGTGCTAACCAGACTGTGCATACCAGACATGCAATTTATCAGAGATTTAAGTGAATAAGCTACAGTGTCCACGGAACTAAACATAATATATTCAATGGGGTGTCATAAGCAAGTCATTAGAATACTTTCCTACTAAATTTATAAGACATAAGCATTCAATATTTGAGTAAACAAAGAGAAAATAAAGCTATCTATTGGGTTTCACTAAAAAGTCCATTGGAAGACTTGACTATTGTTGTTAAAAGACATAGGTATTCATATTATAGAGCCACAAACCATATTAGAAAAATAAAAACATGATAACATGGGATTCGAACCAATGACAGTCTTAATTTGATAGTGCAAACCCAACACCTTACTAACTGTGCTAACCAGACCGTGCATACAAGATCAACAATTTATCAGAGATTTAAGTGAATAAGCTACAGTGTCCACAGAACTAAACATAATATATTCAATATGGGTGTCATAAGCAAGTCATTAGAATACTTTCCTACTAAATTTATAATACATAAGCATTCAATATTTGAGTAAACAAAGAGAAAATAAAGCTATCTATTGGGTTTCACTAAAAAGTCCATTGGAAAACTTGACTATTGTTGTTAAAAGACATAGGCATTCATATTATAGAGCCACAAACCACACTAGTAAAATAAAAACATGATAACATGGGATTCGAACCAATGACAGTCTTAATTTGATAGTGCAAACCCAACACCTTACTAACTGTGCTAACCAGACTGTGCGTACCAGACACACAATTTATCAGAAATTTAAGTGAATAAGCTACAGTGTCCACGGAACTAAACATAATATATTCAATGGGGTGTCATAAGCAAGTCATTAGAATACTTTCCTACTAAATTTATAAGACATAAGCATTCAATATTTGAGTAAACAAAGAGAAAATAAAGCTATCTATTGGGTTTCACTAAAAAGTCCATTGGAAGACTTGACTATTGTTGTTAAAAGATATAGGCATTCATATTATAGAGCCACAAACCACACTAGTAAAATAGAAACATGATAACATGGGATTCGAACAAACAACAGTCTTAATTTGATAGTGCAAACCCAATACCTTACTAACTGTGCTAACCAGACCGTGCATACCAGACACACAATTTATCAGAGATTTAAGTGAATAAGCTACAGTGTCCCCAGAATTAAACATAATATATTCTATGGGGTGTCATAAGCAAGTCATTAGAATACTTTCCTACTAAATTTATAAGACATAAGCATTCAATATTTGAGTAAACAAAGAGAAAATAAAGCTATCTATTCGGTTTCACTAAAAAGTCCATTGGAAGACTTTACTATTGTTGTTAAAAGACATAGGCATTCATATTATAGAGCCACAAACCACACTAGTAAAATAAAAACATGATAACATGGTATTCGAACCAATGACAATCTTAATTTGATAGTGCAAACCCAACACCTTACAAACTGTGCTAACCAGACTGTGCATACCAGACGTGCAATTTATCAGAGATTTAGGTGAATAAGCTACAGTGTCCACAGAACTAAACATAATATATTCAATGGGGTGTCATAAGCAAGTCATTAGAATACTTTCCTACTAAATTTATAAGACATAAGCATTCAATATTTGAGTAAACAAACAGAAAATAAAGCTATCTATTGGTTTTCACTAAAAAGTCTATTGGAAGACTTGACTATTGTTGTTAAAAGACATAGGCATTCATATTATAGAGCCACAAACCACACTAGTAAAATAAAAACATGATAACATGGTATTTGAACCAAGGACAGTCTTAAATTGATAGTGCAAACCCAACACCTTACTAACTGTGCTAACCAGACTGTGCATACCAGATATGCAATTTATCAGAGATTTAAGTGAATAAGTTACAGTGTCCAAGGTACTAAACATAATATATTCTATGGGGTGTCATAAGCAAGTCATTAGAATACTTTCCTACTAAATTTATAAGACATAAGCATTCAATATTTGAGTAAACAAAGAGAAAATAAAGCTATCTATTGGGTTTCACTAAAAAGTCCATTGGAAGACTTGACTATTGTTGTTAAAAGATATAGGCATTCATATTATAGAGCCACAAACCACACTAGTAAAATAGAAACATGATAACATAGGATTCGAACAAACGACAGTCTTAATTTGATAGTGCAAACCCAACACCTTACTAACTGTGCTAACCAGACCGTGCATACCAGACACACAATTTATCAGAGATTTAAGTGAATAAGCTACAGTGTCCACAGAATTAAACATAATATATTCAATGGAGTGTCATAAGCAAATCATTAGAATACTTTCCTACTAAATTTATAAGACATAAGCATTCAATATTTGAGTAAACAAAGAGAAAATAAAGCTATCAATTGGGTTTCACTAAAAAGTCCATTGGAAGACTTGACTATTGTTGTTAAAAGACATAGGCATTCATATTATAGAGCCACAAACCACACTAGTAAAATAAAAACATGATAACATGGTATTCGAACCAATGACAATCTTAATTTGATAGTGCAAACCCAACACCTTACTAACTGTGCTAACCAGACTGTGCATACCAGACATGCAATTTATCAGAGATTTAGGTGAATAAGCTACAGTGTCCAAGGTACTAAACATAATATATTCTATGGGGTGTCATAAGCAAGTCATTAGAATACTTTCCTACTAAATTTATAAGATATAAGCATTCAATATTTGAGTAAACAAAGAGAAAATAAAGCTATCTATTGGGTTTCACTAAAAAGTCCATTGGAAGACTTGAATATTGTTGTTAAAAGACATAGGCATTCATATTATAGAGCCACAAACCACACTAGAAAAATAAAAACATGATAACATGGGATTCGAACCAATGACAGTCTTAATTTGATAGTGCAAACCCAACACCTTACTAACTGTGCTAACCAGACCGTGCATACAAGACAAACAATTTATCAGAGATTTAAGTGAATAAGCTACAGTGTCCACAGAACTAAACATAATATATTCAATGGGGTGTCATAAGCAAGTCATTAGAATACTTTCCTACTAAATTTATAAGACATAAGCATTCAATATTTGAGTAAACAAAGAGAAAATAAAGCTATCTATTGGGTTTCACTAAAAAGTCCATTGGAAGACTTGACTATTGTTGTTAAAAGATATAGGCATTCATATTATAGAGCCACAAACCACACTAGTAAAATAGAAACATGATAACATGGGATTCGAACAAACAACAGTCTTAATTTGATAGTGCAAACCCAATACCTTACTAACTGTGCTAACCAGACCGTGCATACCAGACACACAATTTATCAGAGATTTAAGTGAATAAGCTACAGTGTCCACAGAATTAAACATAATATATTCAATGGGGTGTCGTAAGCAAGTCATTAGAATACTTTCCTACTAAATTTATAAGACATAAGCATTCAATATTTGAGTAAACAAAGAGAAAATAAAGCTATCTATTGGGTTTCACTAAAAAGTCCATTGGAAGACTTGACTATTGTTGTTAAAAGACATAGGCATTCATATTATAGAGCCACAAACCACACTAGTAAAATAAAAACATGATAACATGGTATTCGAACCAATGACAATCTTAATTTGATAGTGCAAACTAGAGATGAGCGGGTTCGGTTCCTCGGAATCCGAACCCGCCCGAACTTCAGGGTTTTTTACACGGTGCCGAGCAGGTTCGGATCCTCCCGCCTTGCTCGGTTAACCCGAGCGCGCCCGAACGTCATCATCACGCTGTCGGATTCTCGCGAGGCTCGGATTCTATATAAGGAGCCGCGCGTCGCCGCCATTTTTCACACGTGCATTGAGATTCATAGGGAGAGGACGTGGCTGGCGTCCTCTCCGTTTATATATAGAGATTCGAGAAGAGAGTGAGACAGTCTCACTAGAGAGAGACACAGTAGTAATTTTGGGGAGCATTAGTAGGAGTACTACTACTACTAGTACTTGCTGAAGTGAAGTGATAGATAGTGTGACTGTATTGTATTATCTGACTTGTGGGGGAGACACTGAAAGTGGGGAGCAGTTAGAGTCTGAGAGCAGGACTCAGGACTCAGGAGTACATAGTACATATAACGTACAGTGCACACTTTTGCTGCCAGAGTGCCACACCAGTATAATATATATTGTGATTGTATGCTTAGGAGTACTACTTGCAAGTTGCTGATAGTGTGACCAGTGACCTGACCACCAGTTTAATAATCACCACCAGTTTAATTAATATATATATATATATATATATATAATTGTATATAATTAATATATATATAATATTATAATTGTATACCACCTACTCGTGTTTTTTTCTTTTCTTTCTTCTTTATACATACTACTATAGTAGCTTACTGTAGCAGTCTGCGGTGCTGCTGAGCTGACAGTGTCCAGCAGGTCCGTCATCAGTCATTACATAATAAATATATATACCTGTCCGGCTGCAGTACTAGTGATATTATATATACATATATATATTGATTTCATATCATTATCATCCAGTCTATATTAGCAGCAGACACAGTACGTTAGTCCACGGCTGTAGCTACCTCTGTGTCGGCACTCGGCAGTCCATCCATAATTGTATACCACCTACCCGTGTTTTTTTTTTTTCTTTCTTCTTGATACATACTACTATAGTAGCTTACTGTAGCAGTCTGCGGTGCTGCTGAGCTGACAGTGTCCAGCAGGTCCGTCATCAGTCATCATTACCTAATAAATATATATCTACCTGTCCGGCTGCAGTACTAGTGATATTATATATACATATATATATTGATTTCATATCATTATCATCCAGTCTATATTAGCAGCAGACACAGTACGTTAGTCCACGGCTGTTGCTACCTCTGTGTCGGCACTCGGCAGTCCATCCATAATTGTATACCACCTACCCGTGTTTTTTTTTTTCTTTCTTCTTGATACATACTACTATAGTAGCTTACTGTAGCAGTCTGCGGTGCAGCTGAGCTGACAGTGTCCAGCAGGTCCGTCATCAGTCATCATTACCTAATAAATATATATCTACCTGTCCGGCTGCAGTACTAGTGATATTATATATACATATATATATTGATTTCATATCATTATCATCCAGTCTATATTAGCAGCAGACACAGTACGTTAGTCCACGGCTGTAGCTACCTCTGTGTCGGCACTCGGCAGTCCATCCATAATTGTATACCACCTACCCGTGGTTTTTTTTTTCTTTCTTCTTGATACATACTACTATAGTAGCTTACTGTAGCAGTCTGCGGTGCTGCTGAGCTGACAGTGTCCAGCAGGTCCGTCATCAGTCATCATTACCTAATAAATATATATCTACCTGTCCGGCTGCAGTACTAGTGAAATTATATATACATATATATATTGATTTCATATCATTATCATCCAGTCTATATTAGCAGCAGACACAGTACGTTAGTCCACGGCTGTAGCTACCTCTGTGTCGGCACTCGGCAGTCCATCCATAATTGTATACCACCTACCCGTGGTTTTTTTCTTCTTCTTTCTTCTTGATACATACTACTATAGTAGCTTACTGTAGCAGTCTGCGGTGCTGCTGAGCTGACAGTGTCCAGCAGGTCCGTCATCAGTCATCATTACCTAATAAATATATATCTACCTGTCCGGCTGCAGTACTAGTGATATTATATATACATATATATATTGATTTCATATCATTATCATCCAGTCTATATTAGCAGCAGACACAGTACGGTAGTCCACGGCTGTAGCTACCTGTGTCGGCACTCGGCAGTCCATCCATAAGTATACTAGTATCCATCCATCTCCATTGTTTACCTGAGGTGCCTTTTAGTTGTGCCTATTAAAATATGGAGAACAAAAATGTTGAGGTTCCAAAATTAGGGAAAGATCAAGATCCACTTCCACCTCGTGCTGAAGCTGCTGCCACTAGTCATGGCCGAGACGATGAAATGCCAGCAACGTCGTCTGCCAAGGCCGATGCCCAATGTCATAGTACAGAGCATGTCAAATCCAAAACACCAAATATCAGTAAAAAAAGGACTCCAAAACCTAAAATAAAATTGTCGGAGGAGAAGCGTAAACTTGCCAATATGCCATTTACCACACGGAGTGGCAAGGAACGGCTGAGGCCCTGGCCTATGTTCATGGCTAGTGGTTCAGCTTACATGAGGATGGAAGCACTCAGCCTCTCGCTAGAAAAATGAAAAGACTCAAGCTGGCAAAAGCACCGCAAAGAACTGTGCGTTCTTCGAAATCCCAAATCCACAAGGAGAGTCCAATTGTGTCGGTTGCGATGCCTGACCTTCCCAACACTGGACGTGAAGAGCATGCGCCTTCCACCATTTGCACGCCCCCTGCAAGTGCTGGAAGGAGCACCCGCAGTCCAGTTCCTGATAGTCAGATTGAAGATGTCAGTGTTAAAGTACACCAGGATGAGGAGGATATGGGTGTTGCTGGCGCTGGGGAGGAAATTGACCAGGAGGATTCTGATGGTGAGGTGGTTTGTTTAAGTCAGGCACCTGGGGAGACACCTGTTGTCCGTGGGAGGAATAGGGCCGTTGACATGCCTGGTGAAAATACCAAAAAAATCAGCTCTTCGGTGTGGAAGTATTTCACCAGAAATGCCGACAACATTTGTCAAGCCGTGTGTTGCCTTTGTCAAGCTGTAATAAGTAGGGGTAAGGACGTTAACCACCTCGGAACATCCTCCCTTATACGTCACCTGCAGCGCATTCATAATAAGTCAGTGACAAGTTCAAAAACTTTGGGCGACAGCGGAAGCAGTCCACTGACCAGTAAATCCCTTCCTCTTGTAACCAAGCTCACGCAAACCTCCCCACCAACTCCCTCAGTGTCAATTTCCTCCTTCCCCAGGAATGCCAATAGTCCTGCAGGCCATGTCACTGGCAATTCTGACGAGTCCTCTCCTGCCTGGGATTCCTCCGATGCATCCTTGAGTGTAATGCCTACTGCTGCTGGCGCTGCTGTTGTTGCTGCTGGGAGTCGATCGTCATCCCAGAGGGGAAGTCGTAAGCCCACTTGTACTACTTCCAGTAAGCAATTGACTGTCCAACAGTCCTTTGCGAGGAAGATGAAATATCACAGCAGTCATCCTGCTGCAAAGCGGATAACTGAGGCCTTGACAACTATGTTGGTGTTAGACGTGCGTCCGGTATCCGCCGTTAGTTCACAGGGAACTAGACAATTTATTGAGGCAGTGTGCCCCCGTTACCAAATACCATCTAGGTTCCACTTCTCTAGGCAGGCGATACCGAGAATGTACACGGACGTCAGAAAAAGACTCACCAGTGTCCTAAAAAATGCAGTTGTACCCAATGTCCACTTAACCACGGACATGTGGACAAGTGGAGCAGGGCAGGGTCAGGACTATATGACTGTGACAGCCCACTGGGTAGATGTATGGACTCCCGCCGCAAGAACAGCAGCGGCGGCACCAGTAGCAGCATCTCGCAAATGCCAACTCTTTCCTAGGCAGGCTACGCTTTGTATCACCGCTTTCCAGAATACGCACACAGCTAAAAAACCTCTTACGGCAACTGAGGAAGATCATCGCGGAATGGCTTACCCCAATTGGACTCTCCTGTGGATTTGTGGCATCGGACAACGCCAGCAATATTGTGTGTGCATTAAATATGGGCAAATTCCAGCACGTCCCATGTTTTGCACATACCTTGAATTTGGTGGTGCAGAATTTTTTAAAAAACGACAGGGGCGTGCAAGAGATGCTGTCGGTGGCCAGAAGAATTGCGGGACACTTTCGGCGTACAGGCACCACGTACAGAAGACTGGAGCACCACCAAAAACAACTGAACCTGCCCTGCCATCATCTGAAGCAAGAAGTGGTAACGAGGTGGAATTCAACCCTCTATATGCTTCAGAGGTTGGAGGAGCAGCAAAAGGCCATTCAAGCCTATACAATTGAGCACGATATAGGAGGTGGAATGCACCTGTCTCAAGCGCAGTGGAGAATGATTTCAACGTTGTGCAAGGTTCTGCTGCCCTTTGAACTTGCCACACGTGAAGTCAGTTCAGACACTGCCAGCCTGAGTCAGGTCATTCCCCTCATCAGGCTTTTGCAGAAGAAGCTGGAGACATTGAAGGAGGAGCTAACACGGAGCGATTCCGCTAGGCATCTGGGACTTGTGGATGGAGCCCTTAATTCGCTTAACAAGGATTCACGGGTGGTCAATCTGTTGAAATCAGAGCACTACATTTTGGCCACCGTGCTCGATCCTAGATTTAAAGCCTACCTTGGATCTCTCTTTCCGGCAGACACAAGTCTGCTGGGTTGAAAGACCTGCTGGTGAGAAAATTGTCAAGTCAAGCGGAACGCGACCTGTCAACATCTCCTCCTTCACATTCTCCCGCAACTGGGGGTGCGAGGAAAAGGCTCAGAATTCCGAGCCCACCCACTGGCGGTGATGCAGGGCAGTCTGGAGCGACTGCTGATGCTGACATCTGGTCCGGACTGAAGGACCTGACAACGATTACGGACATGTCGTCTACTGTCACTGCATATGATTCTCTCCCCATTGAAAGAATGGTGGAGGATTATATGAGTGACCGCATCCAAGTAGGCACGTCACACAGTCCGTACTTATACTGGCAGGAAAAAGAGGCAATTTGGAGGCCCTTGCACAAACTGGCTTTATTCTACCTAAGTTGCCCTCCCACAAGTGTGTACTCCGAAAGAGTGTTTAGTGCCGCCGCTCACCTTGTCAGCAATCGGCATACGAGGTTACATCCAGAAAATGTGGAGAAGATGATGTTCATTAAAATGAATTATAATCAATTCCTCCGTGGAGACATTGACCAGCAGCAATTGCCTCCACAAAGTACACAGGGAGCTGAGATGGTGGATTCCAGTGGGGATGAATTGATAATCTGTGAGGAGGGGGATGTACACGGTGATATATCGGAGGATGATGATGAGGAGGACATCTTGCCTCTGTAGAGCCAGTTTGTGCAAGGAGAGATTAATTGCTTCTTTTTTGGTGGGGGTCCAAACCATCCCGTCATTTCAGTCACAGTCGTGTGGCAGACCCTGTCACTGAAATGATGGGTTGGTTAAAGTGTGCATGTCCTGTTTATACAACATAAGGGTGGGTGGGAGGGCCCAAGGACAATTCCATCTTGCACCTCTTTTTTCTTTAATTTTTCTTTGCGTCATGTGCTGTTTGGGGAGTGTTTTTTGGAAGGGCCATCCTGCGTGACACTGCAGTGCCACTCCTAGATGGGCCCGGTGTTTGTGTCGGCCACTAGGGACGCTTATCTTACTCACACAGCTACCTCATTGCGCCTCTTTTTTTCTTTGCGTCATGTGCTGTTTGGGGAGTGTTTTTGGAAGGGCCATCCTGCGTGACACTGCAGTGCCACTCCTAGATGGGCCCGGTGTTTGTGTCGGCCACTAGGGTCGCTTATCTTACTCACACAGCTACCTCATTGCGCCTCTTTTTTTCTTTGCGTCATGTGCTGTTTGTGGAGTGTTTTTTGGAAGGGCCATCCTGCGTGACACTGCAGTGCCACTCCTAGATGGGCCCGGTGTTTGTGTCGGCCACTAGGGTCGCTAATCTTACTCACACAGCTACCTCATTGCGCCTCTTTTTTTCTTTGCGTCATGTGCTGTTTGGGGAGAGTTTTTTGGAAGGGCCATCCTGCGTGACACTGCAGTGCCACTCCTAGATGGGCCAGGTGTTTGTGTCGGCCACTAGGGTCGCTTAGCTTAGTCATCCAGCGACCTCGGTGCAAATTTTAGGACTAAAAATAATATTGTGAGGTGTGAGGTATTCAGAATAGACTGAAAATGAGTGGAAATTATGGTTTTTGAGGTTAATAATACTTTGGGATCAAAATGACCCCCAAATTCTATGATTTAAGCTGTTTTTTAGGTTTTTTTGAAAAAAACACCCGAATCCAAAACACACCCGAATCCGACAAAAAAAATTCGGTGAGGTTTTGCCAAAACGCGGTCGAACCCAAAACACGGCCGCGGAACCAAACACAAAACCAAAACACAAACCCCGAAAAATTTCCGGCGCTCATCTCTAGTGCAAACCCAACACCTTACAAACTGTGCTAACCAGACTGTGCATACCAGACATGCAATTTATCAGAGATTTAGGTGAATAAGCTACAGTGTCCAAGGTACTAAACATAATATGTTCTATGGGGTGTCATAAGCAAGTCATTAGAATACTTTCCTACTAAATTTATAAGACATAAGCATTCAATATTTGAGTAAACAAAGAGAAAATAAAGCTATCTATTGGGTTTCACTAAAAAGTCCATTGGAAGACTTGACTATTGTTGATAAAAGACATAGTCATTCATATTATAGAGCCACAAACCACACTAGAAAAATAAAAACATGATAACATGGAATTCAAACCAATGACAGTCTTAATTTGATAGTGCAAACCTAACACCTTACTAACTGTGCTAACCAGACCGTGCATACCAGACAAACAATTTATCAGAGATTTAAGTGAATAAGCTACAGTGTCCACAGAACTAAACATAATATATTCAATGGGGTGTCATAAGCAAGTCATTAGAATACTTTCCTACTAAATTTATAAGACATAAGCATTCAATATTTGAGTAAACGAAGAGAAAATAAAGCTATCTATTGGTTTTCACTAAAAATTCCATTGGAAGACTTGACTATTGTTGTTAAAAGACATAGGCATTCATATTATAGAGCCACAAACCACACTAGTAAAATAAAAACATGATAACATGGTACTTGAACCAAGGACAGTCTTAATTTGATAGTGCAAACCCAACACCTTACTAACTGTGCTAACCAGACTGTGCATACCAGATATGCAATTTATCAGAGATTTAAGTGAATAAGTTACAGTGTCCAAGGTACTAAACATAATATATTCTATGGGGTGTCATTAGCAAGTCATTAGAATACTTTCCTACTAAATTTATAAGACATAAGCATTCAATATTTGAGTAAACAAAGAGAAAATAAAGCTATCTATTGGGTTTCACTAAAAAGTCAATTGGAAGACTTGACTATTGTTGTTAAAAGATATAGGCATTCATATTATAGAGCCACAAACCACACTAGTAAAATAGAAACATGATAACATGGGATTCGAACAAACGACAGTCTTAATTTGATAGTGCAAACCAAACACCTTACTAACTGTGCTAACCAGACCGTGTATACCAGACACAAAATTTATCAGAGATTTAAGTGAATAAGCTACAGTGTCCACAGAATTAAACAATATATATTTAATGGAGTGTCATAAGCAAATCATTAGAATACTTTCCTACTAAATTTATAAGACATAAGCATTCAATATTTGAGTAAACAAAGAGAAAATAAAGCTATCTATTGGGTTTCACTAAAAAGTCCATTGGAAGACTTGACTATTGTTGTTAAAAGACATAGGCATTCATATTATAGAGCCACAAACCACACTAGTAAAATAAAAACATGATGACATGGTATTCAAAACAATGACAATCTTAATTTGATAGTGCAAACCCAACACCTTACTAACTGTGCTAACCAGACTGTGCATACCAGACATGCAATTTATCAGAGATTTAGGTGAATAAGCTACAGTGTCCAAGGTACTAAACATAATATATTCTATGGGGTGTCATAAGCAAGTCATTAGAATACTTTCCTACTAAATTTATAAGACATAAGCATTCAATATTTGAGTAAACAAAGAGAAAATAAAGCTATCTATTGGGTTTCACTAAAAAGTCCATTGGAAGACTTGACTATTGTTGTTAAAAGACATAGGCATTCATATTATAGAGCCACAAACCACACTAGAAAAATAAAAACATAATAACATGGGATTTGAACCAATGACAGTCTTAATTTGATAGTGCAAACCCAACACCTTACTAACTGTGCTAACCAGACCGTGCATACAAGACAAACAATTTATCAGAGATTTAAGTGAATAAGCTACAGTGTCCACAGAACTAAACATAATATATTCAATGGGGTGTCATAAGCAAGTCATTAGAATACTTTAATACTAAATTTATAAGACATAAGCATTCAATATTTGAGTAAACAAAGAGAAAATAAAGCTATCTATTGGGTTTCACTAAAAAGTCCATTGGAAAACTTGACTATTGTTGTTAAAAGACATAGGCATTCATATTATAGAGCCACAAACCACACTAGTAAAAACATGAAAACATGGTATTCGAACCAATGACAGTCTTAATTTGATAGTGCAAACCCAACACCTTACTAACTGTGCTAACCAGACTGTGCATACCAAAAACATAATTTATCAGAGATTTAAGTGAATAAGCTACAGTGTCCAAGTTACTAAACATAATATATTCTATGGGGTGTCATAAGCAAGTCATTAGAATACTTTACTACTAAAGTTTAAAAACAGATACATTCAATATTTGAGTAAACAAAAAGAAAATAAAGTAATCTGTTGGATTTCACTTAATAGTCCATTGGAAGACCTGACTATTGTTGTTAAAAGACATGCAATCATATTATATATCCAAAAACCACAATGCAGACTAGTAAAATAAAAACATGCTTATATAGGATTCAAACCAATGACCGTTTTAATTTGATAGTGAAAACCTTACACCTTACCAACTGCGCTAACCAGTCTGCAAACCCATTGCGCAATTTATCAGAGATTTAAGTAAATAAGCTACAACGTCCAAGGTACTAAACATGATATATTCTCTGTGGTTTCATAAGCAAGTCATTAGAATACTTTACTTCTAAAGTGTTAAGAAATATGCAATCCATATTTGAATAAACAAAGGGAAAAAAAAGCTATCTATTGGGTTTCACTAAGAAGTCCATTGGAATACTTGACTATTGTTGTTAAAATACATATGCATTACATTGTATATATCCACAAACTACATTAGTAAAATATAAACTTGCTTACATGGGATTCAAACAAATGGCCTTCTTAATTTAATAGTGCAAACCCAACACCTTACCAACTGTGCTAATCAGCCTGAACACAAGCCATGTAATTTATCAGAGATTTCAGTAAATAAGCTACAATGACCAAGGTACTAAACATGATATATTCTATGGGGTGTCATAAGCAAGTCATTAGAATACTTTACTACTAAAGTTTAAAGACATATACATTCAATATTTGAGTAAACAAAAAGAAAATAAAGCTATCTGTTGGTTTTCCCGTAATAGTCCATTGGAAGACTTGACTATTGTTGTTAAAAGATATGCATTCATATTATAGATCCACAAACCACAATGCAGACTAGTAAAATAAAAACAAGCTTACATGGTATTCAAACCAATGGCAATTTTAATTTGATAGTGCAAACCAAACACCTTGCTAACTGTGCTAACCAGTCTGCACACCAATCACACAATTTATCAGAGATTTAAGTAAATAGTCTACAATGTCCAAGGTACTAAACATGATATTTTCTATGGGGTGTCATAAACAAGTCATTAGAATACTATACTACTAAAGTTATAAGACATATTCATTCAATATTTGAGTAAACAATGAGAAAATAAAGCTATTTGTTGGGTTTCACTAAGAAGTTCATTGGAAGATTTGCCTATTGCTGTTAAAATACATATGCATTACATTGTAGAGAGCCACAAAACACACAATTAAAATAAAACATGCTTCCATGGGATTCAAACCGATGACAGTCTTAATTTGATAGTGCTGCCCCAAAACCTTACCAACTGTGCTAACCAGTCTACATATAAACCATCCAATTTATCAGAGATTTAAGTAAATAAACTACAATGTCCAAGGTACGAAACATGAGATATTCTATGGGGTGTCATAAGCAAGTCATTAGGATACTTTACTACTAAAGTTTAAAAACATATCCATTCAATATTTGAGTAAACAAAAAGAAAATAAAGTTATCTGTTGGGTTTCATTTAATAGTCCATTGGAAGACTTGACTATTGTTGTTAAAAGACATGCATCCATATTATATATCCAAAAACCACAATGCAGACTAGTAAAATAAAAACATGCTTACATGGGATTAAAACCAATGACTGTCTTAATTTGATAGTGCAAAGCCAACACCTTACCAACTGTGCTAACCAGTCTGCATACCCCTCAGACAATTTATCAGATATTTAAGTAAATAAGCTACAATGTCCAAGGTACTAAACATGATATATTCTATGGGGTGTCATAAGCAAGTCATTAGAATACTTTACTACTAAAGTTATAAGACATATTCATTCAATATTTGAGTAAACAAAGAGAAAATAAAGCTATTTGTTGGGTTTCACTAAGAAGTACATTGGAAGACTTGACTATTGTTGTTAAAATACATATGCATTACATTGTATAGAGTCACAAACCACACTAGTAAAATAAAAACAAGCTTCCTTGGGATTCAAACCAATAACAGTCGTAACTTGATAGTGCAAACCCAACAACTTACCAACTGTGCTAACCAGTCTGCATAAAAGACATGCTATTTATCACAGATTTAAGTAAATAAACTACAATGTCCAATGTACTAAACATGATATATTCGATGGGGTGTCATAAGCAAGTCATTAGAATACTTTACTACTAAAGTTATAAGACATATTCATTCAATATTTGAGTAAACAATGAGAAAATAAAGCTATCTGTTGGGGTTCACTAAGAAGTACATTGGAACACTTGACTATTGTTGTTAAAATACTTATGCATTACATTGTATAGAGCCACAAAACACACGGTCTTACATTAATTAGTGCCTTTACAATCCTCAATTTAACTCAGTTATAAACCTTTATCACATTATATGATTCCCCCAACATGTACATTCCTTTATCCACCAAAAATCTCTCTTGATATGCATTCATAAAGGTTTTTATTTATTTTAATTCCGTTTTCCCGGAAGTGGTAATTAGTACTTCCGGTTCCGTTAAGGTTACTGCTCTATAATCCTTGTAAAGGCACTAATTAATGTAAGACCGCCCACTTGCTTGTGATTGGCTAGTAGTAGTATAAATATAGAAGGCCTGAGAACCACCACTACACCTTGAAAAAGACTTTATGTTGAAACGCGTTGGTGGATCAAGGCAGAGACTGATACAGCGTGGAACCTTGAAGGGCAGAACAGCTGGACCGTGGACTAGTTACACCCGGGACTAACCCTTTCATGTGCAACACATGCCTTGTATAGGCCCACTCTGGTACGCAGTTACTCTGTAAGGTGGTGGATAACTGATTATTTGTTATCTTATAAATTTTAACGTTTTAGAATAAATGGAAAAATTGTTTTACGCTATGAGAGGCGTTTTTTCTAATCTCATTTGAGGTATCTTGAACGGCTATGTGAGAAGACATCAGAAAGTGAACTACTGTTATCAATACTGCTTGAAAGAATCTGATGGACATTACGTACTGGTGATATATATCCTAATTGGGGAGCGCTATTCACATTTTTTTGTTTCAGAGCCACAAACCACACTAGTAACATGCTTCCATGGGATTCAAACCAATGACAGTCGTAACTTGATAGTGCAAACCCAACACCTTACCAACTGTGCTAACCAGTCTGCATGTAAGCCATGCAATTTATCACAGATTTAAGTTAATAAACTACAATGTCCAATGTACTAAACATGATATATTCTATGGGGTGTCATAAGCAAGTCATTAGAATACTTTACTACTAAAGTTTAAAGACATATACATTCAATATTTGAGTAAACAAAAAGAAAATGAGGCTATCTGTTGGGTTTCACTTAATAGTCCATTGGAAGACTTGACTATTGTTGTTAAAATAAATATGCATTACATTATATAGATCCACAAACTACACTAGTAAAATAAAAAATATGCTTACATGGGATTCAAACAAATGGCCTTCTTAATTTGATAGTGCAAACCCAACACCAGACTAACTGTGCTAACCAGTCCGCACACCAATCGCACAATTTATCAGAGATTTAAGTAAATAAGCTACAATGTCCAAGGTACTAAACATGATAAATTCTAAGGGGTGTCATAAGCAAGTCATTAGAATACTTTGCTACTAAAGTTATAAGACATATTCATTCAATATTTGAGTAAACAAAGAGAAAATAAAGCTATCTGTAGGGTATCACTAAGAAGTACATTGGAAG
The DNA here is from genome assembly GCF_028390025.1 of Pseudophryne corroboree. Taxonomy (NCBI): domain Eukaryota; kingdom Metazoa; phylum Chordata; class Amphibia; order Anura; family Myobatrachidae; genus Pseudophryne; species Pseudophryne corroboree. The sequence goes on along the minus strand of NW_026967915.1, from coordinate 1,613,732 downwards.
ACTTGACTATTGTTGTTAAAATACATATGCATTACATTGTATAGAGCCACAAACCACACTAGTAAAATAAAAAAATGCTTCTATGGGATTCAAACCAATGACAGTCGTAACTTGATAGTGCAAACCCAACACCTTACCAACTGTGCTAACCAGTCTGCATATAAGCCATTCAATTTATCACAGATTTAAGTAAATAAACTACACTGTCCAATGTACTAAACATGATATATTCTATGTGGTGTCATAAGCAACTAACATTAGAATACTTTACTACTAAAGTTTAAAGACATATACATTCAATATTTGAGTAAACAAAAAGAAAATAAAGCTATCTGTTGGGTTTCACTTAATAGTCCATTGGACATCTTGACTATTGTTGTTAAAAGACATGCATCCATATTATATATCCAAAAACCACAATGCAGACTAGTAAAATAAAAACATGCTTACATGGGATTCAAACCAATGACTGTCTTAATTTGATAGTGCAAAGCCAACACCTTAACAACTGTGCTAACCAGTCTGCATACCCCTCAGACAATTTATCAGATATTTAAGTAAATAAGCTACAATGTCCAAGGTACTAAACATGATATATTCTATGGGGTGTCATAAGCAAGTCATTAGAATACTTTACTACTAAAGTTATAAGACATATTCATTCAATATTTGAGAAAACAAAGAGAAAATAAAGCTATCTGTTGGGTTTCACTAAGAAGTACATTGGAAGACTTGACTATTGTTGTTAAAATACATATGCATTACATTGTATAGAGTCACAAACCACACTAGTAAAATAAAAACAAGCTTCCTTGGGATTCAAACCAATAACAGTCGTAACTTGATAGTGCAAACCCAACAACTTACCAACTGTGCCAACCAGTCTGCATAAAAGACATGCAATTTATCACAGATTTAAGTAAATAAACTACAATGTCCAATGTACTAAACATGATATATTCTATGGGGTGTCATAAGCAAGTCATTAGAATACTTTACTACTAAAGTTTAAAGACATATACATTCAATATTTGAGTAAACAAAAAGAAAATAAAGCTATCTGTTGGGGTTCACTAAGAAGTACATTGGAAGGCTTGACTATTGTTGTTAAAATACATATGCATTATATTGTATAGAGCCACAAACCACACTAGTAAAAAAAAAACATTCTTCCATGGGATTCATACCAATGACAGTCTTAATTTTAAAGTGCAAAGCCAACACCTTACCAACTGTGCTAACCAGTCGGCATACCCATCAGACAATTTATCAGAGATTTAAGTAAATAAGCTACAATGTCCAAGGTACTTTACATGATATATTCTATGGGGTGTCATAAGCAAGTCATTAGAATACTTTACTACTAAAGTTATAAGACATATTCATTCAATATTTGAGTAAACAAAGAGAAAATAAAGCTAACTGTTGTGTTTTACTAAGAAGTACATTGGGAGACTTGACTATTGTTGTTAAAATACATATGCATTACATTGTATAGAGCCACAAACCACACTAGTAAAATAAAACATGCTTCCCTGGGATTCAAACCAATGACAGTTGTAACTTGATAGTGCAAACCCAACACCTTACCAACTGTGCTAACCAGTCTGCATATAAGCGATGCAATTTATCACAGATTTAAGTAAATAAACTACATTGTCCAATGTACTAAACATGATATATTCTATGTGGTGTCATAAGCAAGTCATTGGAATACTTTACTACTAAAGTTTAAAGACATATACATTCAATATTTGAGTAAACAAAAAGAAAATAAAGCTTTCTGTTGGTTTTCCCGTAATAGTCCATTGGAAGACTTGATTATTGTTGTTAAAAGATATGCATTCATATTATAGATCCACAAACCACAATGCAGGCTAGTAAAATAAAAAAGAGCTTACATGGTATACAAACCAATGGCAATTTTAATTTGATAGTGCAACCGAACACATTACCAACTGTGCTAAACAGTCTTCACACTAATCACACAATTTATCAGAGATTTAAGTAAATAATCTACAATATCCAAGGTACTAAACATGATATATTCTATGGGGTGTCATAAACAAGTCATTAGAATACTATACTACTAAAGTTATAAGACATATTCATTCAATATTTGAGTAAACAAAGAGAAAATAAAGCTATCTGTTGGGTTTCACTAAGAAGTTCATTGGAAGAATTGACTACTGTTGTTAAAATACATATGCATTACATTGTATAGAGCCACAAACCACACTAGTAAAATAAGAACATGCTTCCGTGGGATTCAAACCAATGACAGTCGTAACTTGATAGTGCAAACCCAACACCTTACCAACTGTGCTAACCAGTCTGCATATAAGCCATGCAATTTATCACAGATTTAAGTAAATAAACTACAATGTCCAATGTACTAAACATGATATATTCTATGGGGTGTCATAAGCAAGTCATTAGAATACTTTACTACTAAAGTTTAAAGACATATACATTCAATATTTGAGTAAACAAAAAGAAAATAAAGCTATCTGTTGGGTTTCACTTAATAGTCCATTGGACGACTTGACTATTGTTGTTAAAAGACATGCATTCATATTATATATCCAAAAACCACAATGCAGACTAGTAAAATAAAAACATGCTTACATGGGATTCAAAGCAATGACCATCTTAATTTGATAGTGAAAACCCAACACCTTACCAACTGTGCTAACCAGTCTGCATACCCATCGCACAATTTATCAGAGATTTAAGTAAATAAGCTACAATGTCCAAGGTACTAAACATGATATATTCTATGGGGTTTCATTAGCAAGTCATTAGAATACTTTACTTCTAAAGTGTTAAGAAATATGCATTACATATTTTTATAAACAAAGAAAATATAGATATCCATTGGGTGTCAGTAAGAAGACCATTGGAAGACTTGACTATTGTTGTTAAAATAAATATGCATTACATTATATAGATCCACAAACTACTCTAGTAAAATAAAAATATGCTTACATGGGATTCAAACAAATGGCCTTCTTAATTTGATAGTGAAAAACCAACACCTTACCAGTCTGCATACCCATTGCACAATTTATCAGAGAATTAAGTAAATAAGCTACAATGTCCAAGGTACTAAACATGATATATTCTATGGGGTGTCATAAGCAAGTCATTAGAATACTTTACTACTAAAGTTTAAAGACATATACATTCAATAGTTGAGTAAACAAAAAGAAAATAAAGCTATCTGTTGGGTTTCACTTAATAGTCCATTGGACGTCTTGACTATTGTTGTTAAAAGACATGCATCCATATTATATATCCAAAAACCACAATGCAGACTAGTAAAATAAAAACATGCTTACATGGGATTCAAACCAATGACTGTCTTAATTTGATAGTGCAAAGCCAACACCTTACCAACTGTTCTAACCAGTCTGCATAACCCTCAGACAATTTATCAGATATTTAAGTAAATAAGCTACAATGTCCAAGGTACTAAACATGATATATTCTATGGGGTGTCATAAGCAAGTCATTAGAATACTTTACTACTAAAGTTATAAGACATATTCATTCAATATTTGAGTAAACAAAGAGAAAATAAAGCTATCTGTTGGGTTTCACTAAGAAGTACATTGGAAGACTTGACTATTGTTGTTAAAATACATATGCATTACATTGTACAGAGTCACAAACCACACTAGTAAAATAAAAACAAGCTTCCTTGGGGTTCAAACCAATAACAGTCGTAACTTGATAGTGCAAACCCAACAACTTACCAACTGTGCTAACCAGTCTGCACAAAAGACATTCAATTTATCACAGATTTAAGTAAATAAACTACAATGTCCAATGTACTAAACATGATATATTCTATGGGGTGTCATAAGCAAGTCATTAGAATACTTTACTATTAAAGTTTAAAGACATATACATTCAATATTTGAGTAAACAAAAAGAAAATAAAGCTATCTGTTGGGGTTCACTAAGAAGTACATTGGAAGACTTGACTATTGTTGTTAAAATACATATGCATTATACTGTATAGAGCCACAAACCACACTAGTAAAATAAAAACATTCTTCCATGGGATTCATACCAATGACAGTCTTAATTTGAAAGTGCAAAGCCAACACCTTACCAACTGTGCTAACCAGTCTGCATACCCATCAGACAATTTATCAGAGATTTAAGTAAATAAGCTACAATGTCCAAGGTACTAAACATGATATATTCTATGGGGTGTCATAAGCAAATCATTAGAATACTTTACTTCTAAAGTTTAAAGACATATACATTCAATATTTGAGTAAACAAAAAGAAAATAAAGCTATCTGTTGGGTTTCACTTAATAGTCCATTGGACGACTTGACTATTGTTGTTAAAAGACATGCATTCATATTATATATCCAAAAACCACAATGCAGACTAGTAAAATAAAAACATGCTTACATGGGATTCAAAGCAATGACCGTCTTAATTTGATAGTGAAAACCCAACACCTTACCAACTGTACTAACCAGTCTGCATACCCATCGCACAATTTATCAGAGATTTAAGTAAATAAGCTACAATGTCCAAGGTACTAAACATGATATATTCTATGGGGTTTCATTAGCAAGTCATTAGAATACTTTACTTCTAAAGTGTTAAGAAATATGCATTACATATTTTTATAAACAAAGAAAATATAGATATCCATTGGGTGTCAGTAAGAAGACCATTGGAAGACTTGACTATTGTTGTTAAAATAAATATGCATTACATTATATAGATCCACAAACTACTCTAGTAAAATAAAAATATGCTTACATGGGATTCAAACAAATGGCCTTCTTAATTTGATAGTGAAAAACCAACACCTTACCAGTCTGCATACCCATTGCACAATTTATCAGAGAATTAAGTAAATAAGCTACAATGTCCAAGGTACTAAACATGATATATTCTATGGGGTGTCATAAGCAAGTCATTAGAATACTTTACTACTAAAGTTTAAAGACATATACATTCAATAGTTGAGTAAACAAAAAGAAAATAAAGCTATCTGTTGGGTTTCACTTAATAGTCCATTGGACGTCTTGACTATTGTTGTTAAAAGACATGCATCCATATTATATATCCAAAAACCACAATGCAGACTAGTAAAATAAAAACATGCTTACATGGGATTCAAACCAATGACTGTCTTAATTTGATAGTGCAAAGCCAACACCTTACCAACTGTTCTAACCAGTCTGCATAACCCTCAGACAATTTATCAGATATTTAAGTAAATAAGCTACAATGTCCAAGGTACTAAACATGATATATTCTATGGGGTGTCATAAGCAAGTCATTAGAATACTTTACTACTAAAGTTATAAGACATATTCATTCAATATTTGAGTAAACAAAGAGAAAATAAAGCTATCTGTTGGGTTTCACTAAGAAGTACATTGGAAGACTTGACTATTGTTGTTAAAATACATATGCATTACATTGTACAGAGTCACAAACCACACTAGTAAAATAAAAACAAGCTTCCTTGGGGTTCAAACCAATAACAGTCGTAACTTGATAGTGCAAACCCAACAACTTACCAACTGTGCTAACCAGTCTGCACAAAAGACATTCAATTTATCACAGATTTAAGTAAATAAACTACAATGTCCAATGTACTAAACATGATATATTCTATGGGGTGTCATAAGCAAGTCATTAGAATACTTTACTATTAAAGTTTAAAGACATATACATTCAATATTTGAGTAAACAAAAAGAAAATAAAGCTATCTGTTGGGGTTCACTAAGAAGTACATTGGAAGACTTGACTATTGTTGTTAAAATACATATGCATTATACTGTATAGAGCCACAAACCACACTAGTAAAATAAAAACATTCTTCCATGGGATTCATACCAATGACAGTCTTAATTTGAAAGTGCAAAGCCAACACCTTACCAACTGTGCTAACCAGTCTGCATACCCATCAGACAATTTATCAGAGATTTAAGTAAATAAGCTACAATGTCCAAGGTACTAAACATGATATATTCTATGGGGTGTCATAAGCAAATCATTAGAATACTTTACTTCTAAAGTTTAAAGACATATACATTCAATATTTGAGTAAACAAAAAGAAAATAAAGCTATCTGTTGGGTTTCACTTAATAGTCCATTGGACGACTTGACTATTGTTGTTAAAAGACATGCATTCATATTATATATCCAAAAACCACAATGCAGACTAGTAAAATAAAAACATGCTTACATGGGATTCAAAGCAATGACCGTCTTAATTTGATAGTGAAAACCCAACACCTTACCAACTGTACTAACCAGTCTGCATACCCATCGCACAATTTATCAGAGATTTAAGTAAATAAGCTACAATGTCCAAGGTACTAAACATGATATATTCTATGGGGTTTCATTAGCAAGTCATTAGAATACTTTACTTCTAAAGTGTTAAGAAATATGCATTACATATTTTTATAAACAAAGAAAATATAGATATCCATTGGGTGTCAGTAAGAAGACCATTGGAAGACTTGACTATTGTTGTTAAAATAAATATGCATTACATTATATAGATCCACAAACTACTCTAGTAAAATAAAAATATGCTTACATGGGATTCAAACAAATGGCCTTCTTAATTTGATAGTGAAAAACCAACACCTTACCAGTCTGCATACCCATTGCACAATTTATCAGAGAATTAAGTAAATAAGCTACAATGTCCAAGGTACTAAACATGATATATTCTATGGGGTGTCATAAGCAAGTCATTAGAATACTTTACTACTAAAGTTTAAAGACATATACATTCAATATTTGAGTAAACAAAAAGAAAATAAAGCTATCTGTTGGGTTTCACTTAATAGTCCATTGGACGTCTTGACTATTGTTGTTAAAAGACATGCATCCATATTATATATCCAAAAACCACAATGCAGACTAGTAAAATAAAAACATGCTTACATGGGATTCAAACCAATGACTGTCTTAATTTGATAGTGCAAAGCCAACACCTTACCAACTGTTCTAACCAGTCTGCATAACCCTCAGACAATTTATCAGATATTTAAGTAAATAAGCTACAATGTCCAAGGTACTAAACATGATATATTCTATGGGGTGTCATAAGCAAGTCATTAGAATACTTTACTACTAAAGTTATAAGACATATTCATTCAATATTTGAGTAAACAAAGAGAAAATAAAGCTATCTGCTGGGTTTCACTAAGAAGTACATTGGAAGACTTGACTATTGTTGTTAAAATACATATGCATTACATTGTACAGAGTCACAAACCACACTAGTAAAATAAAAACAAGCTTCCTTTGGATTCAAACCAATAACAGTCGTAACTTGATAGTGCAAACCCAACAACTTACCAACTGTGCTAACCAGTCTGCACAAAAGACATGCAATTTATCACAGATTTAAGTAAATAAACTACAATGTCCAATGTACTAAACATGATATATTCTATGGGGTGTCATAAGCAAGTCATTAGAATACTTTACTATTAAAGTTTAAAGACATATACATTCAATATTTGAGTAAACAAAAAGAAAATAAAGCTATCTGTTGGGGTTCACTAAGAAGTACATTGGAAGACTTGACTATTGTTGTTAAAATACATATGCATTATACTGTATAGAGCCACAAACCACACTAGTAAAATAAAAACATTCTTCCATGGGATTCATACCAATGACAGTCTTAATTTGAAAGTGCAAAGCCAACACCTTACCAACTGTGCTAACCAGTCTGCATACCCATCAGACAATTTATCAGAGATTTAAGTAAATAAGCTACAATGTCCAAGGTACTAAACATGATATATTCTATGGGGTGTCATAAGCAAGTCATTAGAATACTTTACTACTAAAGTTATAAGACATATTCATTCAATATTTGAGTAAACAAAGAGAAAATAAAGCTATCTGTTGGGTTTCACTAAGAAGTACATTGGAAGACTTGACTATTGTTGTTAAAATACATATGCATTACATTGTATAGAGCCACAAACCACACTAGTAAAATAAAAACATGCTTCCATGGGATTCAAACCAATGACAGTCGTAACTTGATAGTGCAAACCCAAAACCTTACCAACTGTGCTAACCAGTCTGCATATAAGCGTTGCAATTTATCACAGATTTAAGTAAATAAACTACATTGTCCAATGTACTAAACATGAGATATTCTATGGGGTGTCATAAGCAAGTCATTAGAATACTTTACTATTAAAGTTTAAAGACATATACATTCAATATTTGAGTAAACAAAAAGAAAATAAAGCTATCTGTTGGGGTTCACTAAGAAGTACATTGGAAGACTTGACTATTGTTGTTAAAATACATATGCATTATACTGTATAGAGCCACAAACCACACTAGTAAAATAAAAACATTCTTCCATGGGATTCATACCAATGACAGTCTTAATTTGAATGTGCAAAGCCAACACCTTACCAACTGTGCTAACCAGTCTGCATACCCATCAGACAATTTATCAGAGATTTAAGTAAATAAGCTACAATGTCCAAGGTACTAAACATGATATATTCTATGGGGTGTCATAAGCAAGTCATTAGAATACTTTACTACTAAAGTTATAAGACATATTCATTCAATATTTGAGTAAACAAAGAGAAAATAAAGCTATCTGTTGGGTTTCACTAAGAAGTACATTGGAAGACTTGACTATTGTTGTTAAAATACATATGCATTACATTGTATAGAGCCACAAACCACACTAGTAAAATAAAAACAAGCTTCCATGGGATTCAAACCAATGACAGTCGTAACTTGATAGTGCAAACCCAAAACTTTACCAACTGTGCTAACCAGTCTGCATATAAGCTTTGCAATTTATCACAGATTTAAGTAAATAAACTACATTGTCCAATGTACTAAACATGATATATTCTATGTGGTGTCATAAGCAACTAACATTAGAATACTTTACTACTAAAGTTTAAAGACATATACATTCAATATTTGAGTAAACAAAAAGAAAATGAGGCTATCTGTAGGGTTTCACTTCATAGTCCATTGGAAGACTTGACTATTGTTGTTAAAATAAATATGCATTACATTATATAGATCCACAAACTACACTAGTAAAATAAAAAATATGCTTACATGGGATTCAAACAAATGGCCTTCTTAATTTGTTAGTGCAAACCCAACACCAGACTAACTGTGCTAACCAGTCAGCACACCAATCGCACAATTTATCAGAGATTTAAGTAAATAAGCTACAATGTCCAAGGTACTTAACATGATAAATTCTATGGGGTGTCATAAGCAAGTCATTAGAATACTTTGCTACTAAAGTTATAAGACATATTCATTCAATATTTGAGTAAACAAAGAGAAAATAAAGCTATCTGTAGGGTATCACTAAGAAGTACATTGGAAGACTTGACTATTGTTGTTAAAATACATATGCATTACATTGTATAGAGCCACAAACCACACTAGTAAAATAAAAAAATGCTTCTATGGGATTCAATCCAATGACAGTCGTAACTTGATAGTGCAAACCCAACACCTTACCCACTGTGCTAACCAGTCTGCATATAAGCCATTCAATTTATCACAGATTTAAGTAAATAAACTACATTGTCCAATGTACTAAACATGATATATTCTATGTGGTGTCATAAGCAACTAACATTAGAATACTTTATTACTAAAGTTTAAAGACATATACAGTCAATATTTGAGTAAACAAAAAGAAAATAAAGCTATCTGTTGGGGTTCACTAAGAAGTACATTGGAAGACTTGACTATTGTTGTTAAAATACATATGCATTATACTGTATAGAGCCACAAACCACACTAGTAAAAAAAAAACATTCTTCCATGGGATTCATACCAATGACAGTCTTAATTTGAAAGTGCAAAGCCAACACCTTACCAACTGTGCTAACCAGTCTGCATACCCATCAGACAATTTATCAGAGATTTAAGTAAATAAGCTACAATGTCCAAGGTACTAAACATGATATATTCTATGGGGTGTCATAAGCAAGTCATTAGAATACTTTACTACTAAAGTTATAAGACATATTCATTCAATATTTGAGTAAACAAAGAGAAAATAAAGCTATCTGTTGGGGTTCACTAAGAAGTACATTGGAACACTTGACTATTGTTGTTAAAATACATATGCATTACATTGTATAGAGCCACAAAACACACTAGTAAAATAAAAACATGCTTCCTTGGGATTCATACCAATGACAGTCTTAATTTGAAAGTGCAAAGCCAACACCTTACCAACTGTGCTAACCAGTATGCATACCCATCAAACAATTTATCAGAGATTTAAGTAAATAAGCTACAATGTCCCAGGTACTAAACATGATATATTCTATGGGGTGTCATAAGCAAGTCATTAGAATACTTTACTACTAAAGTTATAAGACATATTCATTCAATATTTGAGTAAACAAAGAGAAAATAAAGCTAACTGTTGTGTTTTACTAAGAAGTACATTGGGAGACTTGACTATTGTTGTTAAAATACATATGCATTACATTGTATAGAGCCACAAACCACACTAGTAAAATAAAAACATGCTTTCATGGGATTCAAACCAATGACAGTTGTAACTTGATAGTGCAAACCCAACACCTTACCAACTGTGCTAACCAGTCTGCATATAAGCGATGCAATTTATCACAGATTTAAGTAAATAAACTACATTGTCCAATGTACTAAACATGATATATTCTATGGGGTGTCATAAGCAAGTCATTGGAATACTTTACTACTAAAGTTTAAAGACATATACATTCAAGATTTGAGTAAACAAAAAGAAAATAAAGCTTTCTGTTGGTTTTCCCGTAATAGTCCATTGGAAGACTTGATTATTGTTGTTAAAAGATATGCATTCATATTATAGATCCACAAACCACAATGCAGGCTAGTAAAATAAAAAAGAGCTTACATGGTATACTAACCAATGGCAATTTTAATTTGATAGTGCAACCGAACACATTACCAACTGTGCTAAACAGTCTGCACACTAATCACACAATTTATCAGAGATTTAAGAAAATAATCTACAATATCCAAGGTACTAAACATGATATATTCTATGGGGTGTCATAAACAAGTCATTAGAATACTATACTACTAAAGTTATAAGACATATTCATTCAATATTTGAGTAAACAAAGAGAAAATAAAGCTATCTGTTGGGTTTCACTAAGAAGTTCATTGGAAGAATTGACTACTGTTGTTAAAATACATATGCATTACATTGTATAGAGCCACAAACCACACTAGTAAAATAAGAACATGCTTCCATGAGATTCAAACCAATGACAGTCGTAACTTGATAGTGCAAACCCAACACCTTACCAACTGTGCTAACCAGTCTGCATATAAGTGATGCAATTTATCACAGATTTAAGTAAATAAACTACAATGTCCAATGTACTAAACATGATATATTCTATGGGGTGTCATAAGCAAGTCATTAGAATACTTTACTATTAAAGTTTAAAGACATATACATTCAATATTTGAGTAAACAAAAAGAAAATAAAGCTATCTGTTGGGGTTCACTAAGAAGTACATTGGAAGACTTGACTATTGTTGTTAAAATACATATGCATTATACTGTATAGAGCCACAAACCACACTAGTAAAATAAAAACATTCTTCCATGGGATTCATACCAATGACAGTCTTAATTTGAAAGTGCAAAGCCAACACCTTACCAACTGTGCTAACCAGTCTGCATACCCATCAGACAATTTATCAGAGATTTAAGTAAATAAGCTACAATGTCCAAGGTACTAAACATGATATATTCTATGGGGTGTCATAAGCAAGTCATTAGAATACTTTACTACTAAAGTTATAAGACATATTCATTCAATATTTGAGTAAACAAAGAGAAAATAAAGCTATCTGTTGGGTTTCACTAAGAAGTACATTGGAAGACTTGACTATTGTTGTTAAAATACATATGCATTACATTGTATAGAGCCACAAACCACACTAGTAAAATAAAAACATGCTTCCATGGGATTCAAACCAATGACAGTCGTAACTTGATAGTGCAAACCCAAAACCTTACCAACTGTGCTAACCAGTCTGCATATAAGCGTTGCAATTTATCACAGATTTAAGTAAATAAACTACATTGTCCAATGTACTAAACATGAGATATTCTATGGGGTGTCATAAGCAAGTCATTAGAATACTTTACTATTAAAGTTTAAAGACATATACATTCAATATTTGAGTAAACAAAAAGAAAATGAGGCTATCTGTTGGGTTTCACTTAATAGTCCATTGGAAGACTTGACTATTGTTGTTAAAATAAATATGCATTACATTATATAGATCCACAAACTACACTAGTAAAATAAAAAATATGCTTACATGGGATTCAAACAAATGGCCTTCTTAATTTGTTAGTGCAAACCCAACACCAGACTAACTGTGCTAACCAGTCCGCACACCAATCGCACAATTTATCAGAGATTTAAGTAAATAAGCTACAATGTCCAAGGTACTTAACATGATAAATTCTATGGGGTGTCATAAGCAAGTCATTAGAATACTTTGCTACTAAAGTTTAAAGACATATACATTCAAGATTTGAGTAAACAAAAAGAAAATAAAGCTTTCTGTTGGTTTTCCCGTAATAGTCCATTGGAAGACTTGATTATTGTTGTTAAAAGATATGCATTCATATTATAGATCCACAAACCACAATGCAGGCTAGTAAAATAAAAAAGAGCTTACATGGTATACAAACCAATGGCAATTTTAATTTGATAGTGCAACCGAACACATTACCAACTGTGCTAAACAGTCTGCACACTAATCACACAATTTATCAGAGATTTAAGTAAATAATCTACAATATCCAAGGTACTAAACATGATATATTCTATGGGGTGTCATAAACAAGTCATTAGAATACTATACTACTAAAGTTATAAGACATATTCATTCAATATTTGAGTAAACAAAGAGAAAATAAAGCTATCTGTTGGGTTTCACTAAGAAGTTCATTGGAAGAATTGACTACTGTTGTTAAAATACATATGCATTACATTGTATAGAGCCACAAACCACACTAGTAAAATAAGAACATGCTTCCATGAGATTCAAACCAATGACAATCGTAACTTGATAGTGCAAACCCAACACCTTACCAACTGTGCTAACCAGTCTGCATATAAGCCATGCAATTTATCACAGATTTAAGTAAATAAACTACAATGTCCAATGTACTAAACATGATATATTCTATGTGGTGTCATAAGCAACTAACATTAGAATACTTTACTACTAAAGTTTAAAGACATATACATTCAATATTTGAGTAAACAAAAAGAAAATAAAGCTATCTGTTGGGTTTCACTTAATAGTCCATTGGACATCTTGACTATTGTTGTTAAAAGACATGCATCCATATTATATATCCAAAAACCACAATGCAGACTAGTAAAATAAAAACATGCTTACATGGGATTCAAACCAATGACTGTCTTAATTTGATAGTGCAAAGCCAACACCTTAACAACTGTGCTAACCAGTCTGCATACCCCTCAGACAATTTATCAGATATTTAAGTAAATAAGCTACAATGTCCAAGGTACTAAACATGATATATTCTATGGGGTGTCATAAGCAAGTCATTAGAATACTTTACTACTAAAGTTATAAGACATATTCATTCAATATTTGAGTAAACAAAGAGAAAATAAAGCTATCTGTTGGGGTTCACTAAGAAGTACATTGGAAGACTTGACTATTGTTGTTAAAATACATATGCATTATACTGTATAGAGCCACAAACCACACTAGTAAAATAAAAACATTCTTCCATGGGATTCATACCAATGACAGTCTTAATTTGAAAGTGCAAAGCCAACACCTTACCAACTGTGCTAACCAGTCTGCATACCCATCAGACAATTTATCAGAGATTTAAGTAAATAAGCTACAATGTCCAAGGTACTAAACATGATATATTCTATGGGGTGTCATAAGCAAGTCATTAGAATACTTTACTACTAAAGTTTAAAGACATATACATTCAATATTTGAGTAAACAAAAAGAAAATAAAGCTATCTGTTGGGTTTCACTTAATAGTCCATTGGACGACTTGACTATTGTTGTTAAAAGACATGCATTCATATTATATATCCAAAAACCACAATGCAGACTAGTAAAATAAAAACATGCTTACATGGGATTCAAAGCAATGACCGTCTTAATTTGATAGTGAAAACCCAACACCTTACCAACTGTGCTAACCAGTCTGCATACCCAGCGCACAATTTATCAGAGATTTAAGTAAATAAGCTACAATGTCCAAGGTACTAAACATGATATATTCTATGGGGTTTCATTAGCAAGTCATTAGAATACTTTACTTCTAAAGTGTTAAGAAATATTCATTACATATTTTTATAAACAAAGAAAATATAGATATCCATTGGGTGTCAGTAAGAAGACCATTGGAAGACTTGACTATTGTTGTTAAAATAAATATGCATTACATTATATAGATCCACAAACTACTCTAGTAAAATAAAAATATGCTTACATGGGATTCAAACAAATGGCCTTCTTAATTTGATAGTGAAAAACCAACACCTTACCAGTCTGCATACCCATTGCACAATTTATCAGAGAATTAAGTAAATAAGCTACAATGTCCAAGGTACTAAACGTGATATATTCTATGGGGTGTCATAAGCAAGTCATTAGAATACTTTACTACTAAAGTTTAAAGACATATACATTCAATATTTGAGTAAACAAAAAGAAAATAAAGCTATCTGTTGGGTTTCACTTAATAGTCCATTGGACGTCTTGACTATTGTTGTTAAAAGACATGCATCCATATTATATATCCAAAAACCACAATGCAGACTAGTAAAATAAAAACATGCTTACATGGGATTCAAACCAATGACTGTCTTAATTTGATAGTGCAAAGTCAACACCTTACCAACTGTTCTAACCAGTCTGCATAACCCTCAGACAATTTATCAGATATTTAAGTAAATAAGCTACAATGTCCAAGGTACTAAACATGATATATTCTATGGGGTGTCATAAGCAAGTCATTAGAATACTTTACTACTAAAGTTATAAGACATATTCATTCAATATTTGAGTAAACAAAGAGAAAATAAAGCTATCTGCTGGGTTTCACTAAGAAGTACATTGGAAGACTTGACTATTGTTGTTAAAATACATATGCATTACATTGTACAGAGTCACAAACCACACTAGTAAAATAAAAACAAGCTTCCTTGGGATTCAAACCAATAACAGTCGTAACTTGATAGTGCAAACCCAACAACTTACCAACTGTGCTAACCAGTCTGCACAAAAGACATGCAATTTATCACAGATTTAAGTAAATAAACTACAATGTCCAATGTACTAAACATGATATATTCTATGGGGTGTCATAAGCAAGTCATTAGAATACTTTACTATTAAAGTTTAAAGACATATACATTCAATATTTGAGTAAACAAAAAGAAAATAAAGCTATCTGTTGGGGTTCACTAAGAAGTACATTGGAAGACTTGACTATTGTTGTTAAAATACATATGCATTATACTGTATAGAGCCACAAACCACACTAGTAAAATAAAAACATTCTTCCTTGGGATTCATACCAATGACAGTCTTAATTTGAAAGTGCAAAGCCAACACCTTACCAACTGTGCTAACCAGTCTGCATACCCATCAGACAATTTATCAGAGATTTAAGTAAATAAGCTACAATGTCCAAGGTACTAAACATGATATATTCTATGGGGTGTCATAAGCAAGTCATTAGAATACTTTACTACTAAAGTTATAAGACATATTCATTCAATATTTGAGTAAACAAAGAGAAAATAAAGCTATCTGTTGGGTTTCACTAAGAAGTACATTGGAAGACTTGACTATTGTTGTTAAAATACATATGCATTACATTGTATAGAGCCACAAACCACACTAGTAAAATAAAAACATGCTTCCATGGGATTCAAACCAATGACAGTCGTAACTTGATAGTGCAAACCCAACACCTTACCCACTGTGCTAACCAGTCTGCATCTAAGCCATTCAATTTATCACAGATTTAAGTAAATAAACTACATTGTCCAATGTACTAAACATGATATATTCTATGTGGTGTCATAAGCAACTAACATTAGAATACTTTACTACTAATGTTTAAAGACATATACATTCAATATTTGAGTAAACAAAAAGAAAATAAAGCTATCTGTTGGGTTTCACTTAATAGTCCATTGGACATCTTGACTATTGTTGTTAAAAGACATGCATCCATATTATATATCCAAAAACCACAATGCAGACTAGTAAAATAAAAACATGCTTACATGGGATTCAAACCAATGACTGTCTTAATTTGATAGTGCAAAGCCAACACCTTAACAACTGTGCTAACGAGTCTGCATACCCCTCAGACAATTTATCAGATATTTAAGTAAATAAGCTACAATGTCCAAGGTACTAAACATGATATATTCTATGGGGTGTCATAAGCAAGTCATTAGAATACTTTACTACTAAAGTTATAAGACATATTCATTCAATATTTGAGTAAACAAAGAGAAAATAAAGCTATCTGTTGGGTTTCACTAAGAAGTACATTGGAAGACTTGACTATTGTTGTTAAAATACATATGCATTACATTGTATAGAGTCACAAACCACACTAGTAAAATAAAAACAAGCTTCCTTGGGATTCAAACCAATAACAGTCGTAACTTGATAGTGCAAACCCAACAACTTACCAACTGTGCTAACCAGTCTGCATAAAAAACATGCAATTTATCACAGATTTAAGTAAATAAACTACAATGTCCAATGTACTAAACATGATATATTCTATGGGGTGTCATAAGCAAGTCATTAGAATACTTTACTACTAAAGTTTAAAGACATATACATTCAATATTTGAGTAAACAAAAAGAAAATAAAGCTATCTGTTGGGGTTCACTAAGAAGTACATTGGAAGACTTGACTATTGTTGTTAAAATACATATGCATTATACTGTATAGAGCCACAAACCACACTAGTAAAAAAAAACATTCTTCCATGGGATTCATACCAATGACAGTCTTAATTTGAAAGTGCAAAGCCAACACCTTACCAACTGTGCTAACCAGTCTGCATACCCATCAGACAATTTATCAGAGATTTAAGTAAATAAGCTACAATGTCCAAGGTACTAAACATGATATATTCTATGGGGTTTCATTAGCAAGTCATTAGAATACTTTACTTCTAAAGTGTTAAGAAATATGCATTACATATTTTTATAAACAAAGAAAATATAGATATCCATTGGGTGTCAGTAAGAAGACCATTGGAAGACTTGACTATTGTTGTTAAAATAAATATGCATTACATTATATAGATCCACAAACTACTCTAGTAAAATAAAAATATGCTTACATGGGATTCAAACAAATGGTCTTCTTAATTTGATAGTGAAAAACCAACACCTTACCAGTCTGCATACCCATTGCACAATTTATCAGAGAATTAAGTAAATAAGCTACAATGTCCAAGGTACTAAACATGATATATTCTATGGGGTGTCATAAGCAAGTCATTAGAATACTTTACTACTAAAGTTTAAAGACATATACATTCAATATTTGAGTAAACAAAAAGAAAATAAAGCTATCTGTTGGGTTTCACTTAATAGTCCATTGGACGTCTTGACTATTGTTGTTAAAAGACATGCATCCATATTATATATCCAAAAACCACAATGCAAACTAGTAAAATAAAAACATGCTTACATGGGATTCAAACCAATGACTGTCTTAATTTGATAGTGCAAAGCCAACACCTTACCAACTGTGCTAACCAGTCTGCATACCCCTCAGACAATTTATCAGATATTTAAGTAAATAAGCTACAATGTCCAAGGTACTAAACATGATATATTCTATGGGGTGTCATAAGCAAGTCATTTGAATACTTTACTACTAAAGTTATAAGACATATTCATTCAATATTTGAGTAAACAAAGAGAAAATAAAGCTATCTGTTGGGTTTCACTAAGAAGTACATTGGAAGACTTGACTATTGTTGTTAAAATACATATGCATTACATTGTATAGAGTCACAAACCACACTAGTAAAATAAAAACAAGCTTCCTTGGGATTCAAACCAATGACAGTCGCAACTTGATAGTGCAAACCCAACACCTTACCAACTGTGCTAACCAGTCTGCATAAAAGCCATGCAATTTATCACAGATTAAAGTAAATAAACTACAATGTCCAATGTACTAAACATGATATATTCAATGGGGTGTCATAAGCAAGTCATTAGAATACTTTACTACTAAAGTTTAAAGACATATACATTCAATATTTGAGTAAACAAAAAGAAAATAAAGCTATCTGTTGGGGTTCACTAAGAAGTACATTGGAAGACTTGACTATTGTTGTTAAAATACATATGCATTATACTGTATAGAGCCACAAAACACACTAGTAAAATAAAAACATGCTTCCATGGGATTCATACTAATGACAATCTTAATTTGAAAGTGCAAAGCCAACACCTTACCAACTGTGCTAACCAGTCTGCATACCCATCAGACAATTTATCAGAGATTTAAGTAAATAAGCTACAATGTCCAAGGTACTAAACATGATATATTCTATGGGGTGTCATAAGCAAGTCATTAGAATACTTTGCTACTAAAGTTATAAGACATATTCATTCAATATTTGAGTAAACAAAGAGAAAATAAAGTCGTAACTTGATAGTGCAAACCCAACAACTTACCAACTGTGCTAACCAGTCTGCATAAAAGACATGCAATTTATCACAGATTTAAGTAAATAAACTACAATGTCCAATGTACTAAACATGATATATTCTATGGGGTGTCATAAGCAAGTCATTAGAATACTTTACTACTGAAGATATAAGACATATACATTCAATATTTGAGTAAACAGAAAGAAAATAAAGCTATCTGTTGGGGTTCACTAAGAAGTACATTGGAAGACTTGACTATTGTTGTTAAAATACATATGCATTATACTGTATAGAGCCACAAACCACACTAGTAAAATAAAAACATTCTTCCATGGGATTCATACCAATGACAGTCTTAATTTGAAAGTGCAAAGCCAACACCTTACCAACTGTGCTAACCAGTCTGCATACCCATCAGACAATTTATCAGAGATTTAAGTAAATAAGCTACAATGTCCAAGGTACTAAACATGATATATTCTATGGGGTGTCATAAGCAAGTCATTAGAATACTTTACTACTAAAGTTATAAGACATATTCATTCAATATTTGAGTAAACAAAGAGAAAATAAAGCTATCTGTTGGGGTTCACTAAGAATTACATTGGAACACTTGACTATTGTTGTTAAAATACATATGCATTACATTGTATAGAGCCACAAAACACACTAGTAAAATAAAAACATGCTTCCTTGGGATTCATACCAATGACAGTCTTAATTTGAAAGTGCAAAGCCAACACCTTACCAACTGTGCTAGCCAGTATGCATACCCATCAAACAATTTATCAGAGATTTAAGTAAATAAGCTACAATGTCCCAGGTACTAAACATGATATATTCTATGGGGTGTCATAAGCAAGTCATTAGAATACTAGAACTACTAAAGTTATAAGACATATTCATTCAATATTTGAGTAAACAAAGAGAAAATAAAGCTAACTATTGGGTTTTACTAAGAAGTACATTGGGAGACTTGACTATTGTTGTTAAAATACATATGCATTACATTGTATAGAGCCACAAACCATACTAGTAAAATAAAAACATGCTTCCATGGGATTCAAACCAATGACAGTTGTAACTTGATAGTGCAAACCCAACACCTTACAAACTGTGCTAACCAGACTGCATATAAGCGATGCAATTTATCACAGATTTAAGTAAATAAACTACATTGTCCAATGTACTAAACATGATATATTCTATGGGGTGTCATAAGCAAGTCATTAGAATACTTTACTACTAAAGTTTAAAGACATATACATTCAATATTTGAGTAAACAAAAAGAAAATAAAGCTTTCTGTTGGTTTTCCCGTAATAGTCCATTGGAAGACTTGACTATTGTTGTTAAAAGATATGCATTCATATTATAGATCCACAAACCACAATGCAGGCTAGTAAAATAAAAAAGAGCTTACATGTTATACAAACCAATGGCAATTTTAATTTGATAGTGCAACCGAACACATTACCAACTGTGCTTAACAGTCTGCACACTAATCACACAATTTATCAGAGATTTAAGTAAATAATCTACAATATCCAAGGTACTAAACATGATATATTCTATGGGGTGTCATAAACAAGTCATTAGAATACTATACTACTAAAGTTATAAGACATATTCATTCAATATTTGAGTAAACAAAGAGAAAATAAAGCTATCTGTTGGGTTTCACTAAGAAGTTCATTGGAAGAATTGACTACTGTTGTTAAAATACATATGCATTACATTGTATAGAGCCACAAACCACACTAGTAAAATAAGAACATGCTTCTATGGGATTCAAACCAATGACAGTCGTAACTTGATAGTGCAAACCCAACACCTTACCAACTGTGCTAACCAGTCTGCATATAAGCTATGCAATTTATCACAGATTTAAGTAAATAAACTACAATGTCCAATGTACTAAACATGATATATTCTATGGGGTGTCATAAGCAAGTCATTAGAATACTTTACTACTAAAGTTTAAAGACATATACATTCAATATTTGAGTAAACAAAAAGAAAATAAAGCTATCTGTTGGGTTTCACTTAATAGTCCATTGGAAGACTTGACTATTGTTGTTAAAATAAATATGCATTACATTATATAGATCCACAAACTACACTAGTAAAATAAAAACATGCTTACATGGGATTCAAACCAATGACTGTCTTAATTTGATAGTGCAAAGCCAACACCTTACCAACTGTTCTAACCAGTCTGCATATCCCTCAGCCAATTTATCAGATATTTAAGTAAATAAGCTACAATGTCCAAGGTACTAAACATGATATATTCTATGGGGTGTCATAAGCAAGTCATTAGAATACTTTACTACTAAAGTTATAAGACATATTCATTCAATATTTGAGTAAACAAAGAGAAAATAACGCTATCTGTTGGGTTTCACTAAGAAGTACATTGGAAGACTTGACTATTGTTGTTAAAATACATATGCATTACATTGTATAGAGTCACAAACCACACTAGTAAAATAAAAACAAGCTTCCTTGGGATTCAAACCAATAACAGTCGTAACTTGATAGTGCAAACCCAACACCTACCAACTGTGCTAACCAATCTGCATAAAAGCCATGCAATTTATCACAGATTTAAGTAAATAAACTACAATGTCCAATGTACTAAACATGATATATTCTATGGGGTGTCATAAGCAAGTCATTAGAATACTTTACTACTAAAGTTTAAAGACATATACATTCAATATTTGAGTAAACAAAAAGAAAATTAAGCTATCTGTTGGGGTTCACTAAGAAGTACATTGGAAGACTTGACTATTGTTGTTAAAATACATATGCATTATACTGTATAGAGCCACAAACCACACTAGTAAAATAAAAACATTCTTCCATGGGATTCATACCAATGACAGTCTTAATTTGAAAGTGCAAAGCCAACACCTTACCAACTGTGCTAACCAGTCTGTATACCCATCAGACCATTTATCAGAGATTTAAGTAAATAAGCTACAATGTCCAAGGTACTAAACATGATATATTCTATGGGGTGTCATAAGCAAGTCATTAGAATACTTTACTACTAAAGTTATAAGACATATTCATTCAATATTTGAGTAAACAAAGAGAAAATAAAGCTATCTGTTGGGTTTCACTAAGAAGTACATTGGAAGACTTGACTATTGTTGTTAAAATACATATGCATTACATTGTATAGAGCCACAAACCACACTAGTAAAATAAAAACATGCTTCCATAGGATTCAAACCAATGAC
Source organism: Pseudophryne corroboree (assembly GCF_028390025.1). Classification (NCBI taxonomy): domain Eukaryota; kingdom Metazoa; phylum Chordata; class Amphibia; order Anura; family Myobatrachidae; genus Pseudophryne; species Pseudophryne corroboree. The sequence continues at coordinate 1,591,693 of NW_026967915.1, read as the reverse complement.
AGTCGTAACTTGATAGTGCAAACCCAAAACCTTACCAACTGTGCTAACCAGTCTGCATATAAGCGTTGCAATTTATCACAGATTTAAGTAAATAAACTACATTGTCCAATGTACTAAACATGATATATTCTATGGGGTGTCATAAGCAAGTCATTAGAATACTTTACTATTAAAGTTTAAAGACATATACATTCAATATTTGAGTAAACAAAAAGAAAATAAAGCTATCTGTTGGTTTTCCCGTAATAGTCCATTGGAAGACTTGACTATTGTTGTTAAAAGATATGAACAAAAAACTGCAACAAACGAGCGCCTAATCATCAGATAACAATGAAAACCAATACGTGTTTAGTAGGATTAAATGATCACAATTTTATGTTCCTGATGGTCTGCGCTTGCCGGAATACTATGTGTAGTATTGTGGTGGGGCATAGAGAAAGAACAGGCGGCTGCGCTGAATATCAGGAACGGAATACAATATACAGAGAGCCAACGTAAAAAATAACAATGTTTATTTGTAAAACATATAAAAGGTTAATTAACATATGACCGGTGAATAATATGTATATATAAAAAACATTCACTAAACGTGAACTGGTGGTCTGTTGTAAAAACTCAGCTTTTTAGGGTGAGAAGTTCCGTGTTCAGCTGGTTAAATCATTGATAAGTACCAGGTGTATTAGTGGAATCCTTGTAAATTCAAAGTCCCTCAGTTGAAAATGAGATTCAATACCTTTCCAGATGGGCTGGTGAGAGCCGAGCGTCATCGGCTTCAATGTACTGCAATGCCCATATATGCTGTGCAGCGGAAAGGAGGAGACCGTCTCTCTCACAACCCGGTCGTGGCGGCGTACTTGCTGAAGCTGCTGATGTCGGATGCTGTAGACGGAGGGTGCAGCGGGGACCAAGGAACACCTGGAAAAGTTCACCTGAGCTGAGTACGGATAGGGGCGGGTCCTGACGCGTTTCGTCACGTTCACGTGACTTTCTCGAAGGTAGATACCTGCCTCCTAGATCATCCGGTATTTAAAGGCTGAATTGATTGGTGTAGACAGGTGAATGTCATCAGCAATGTTTAAAAACAATAAAAAAACAAGAAACGAAGGCTCTCATGTATTAACACATAGCATTATATATAGTTGGCAGAAATGACTAGAAGAACATACATTTATAGTTAGCCTATTGGTATCAGAGACAGGCGTGGAATTAATATGGTTATACTTTATATTGTAGTAAATGGTAAGCCATTAAGAGTAATGGTTTCAGTTCAGGTGTTATGACAGGTGTATTGATTCACAACACATTTAGTCACCTACTAGCATCACCTGTAATGAGTAGCAGACATTCATTACAAGATTCACTGGACAAATATTATTAACTGTGTATATACTAGTGGTGTCGTTTTAAGTTAAGAGATATTTAATCAGAGAAAAAAATATATCTATTTATACATACCACCTCTACATAAAAAATCGGACCGAGAGGGAAAACTTTTATATATTAGTATAGACATGATTCGAACTCAGGGATTCAAAATTAATGCTGATCTGTCCTCTAACCTGATGCGCCACTGAATCTGAAGTTTGTATAGAAGACAGACTGAGAGATAAACACAATAATTTACTTGTTACAATAAATTGTAACAAAGATAAGGGTAGTTTAACAGATGAATATCTTATATAAAAGGACATATTCCAGATTCAATAAATGAATCTAATTGATGATTAAAAAATCTTTTATATGCAACATCGTTATCAATATAATGAATATATCTACTTTGTTGTGCTGTATTTATAATAAATAAATAATAAGACTAAAAAATAAAAAGTAAATAAAAACAAGAGAATGGACAGTCCTACACATAAGAATGATAATGATAATATATTGCAGATAGACTTCCTTCATAAAACTCTGGAAATTTCAAGGTATCATAACTAGACGGATGATACCAAGACGTATATTAATGATACAGATGTTTTATTTCATATAAATATGCACTATAGATGTTAGGTTAACAGAGAAGCATAAAGGTCAGGGGGGGGGGGGGAAGGGGGGGGTAGTTTCTATACTTGAAATTATTGAATGATCTTCACATATATCACTCAAATGTGATATCAGGAGAGTCGAAATAAAGGTGGGTTTTCATGAAAGATCAAATTCTATACTTTCATTAAGCCCTTCCGGTGTAAGTGTTCTTAATCTATGTATCCAATAATTTTCCCTAAGACATAGTTTTCTATATCTATCTCCCCCCCCGTATTGTGGGTTTGATGATCTCTATGCCCACTAATTGGATGTCATCCGGATTTTTATGATGCTTTTCTAAAAAGTGTCTGGAGACACTGTGAAAAATTAGGCCCTTTTGGATGCTACGTCTATGCTCAAGGAACCTCGTCCTGAGTTTACGAGTTGTTCTACCTACATATATTAGGTTGCATGTGCAAACCAATATATAAATAACAAAGGAACTATTGCAGTTAATATGAGAACATATCTCAAATTCAGATGAGTCTGAGGCACCAAAGCTTTTTGTATTATTCTGAATATATGAACATGTGATACATTGTTTAGCACCACATTTGAAACACCCTACTATTTTCGGGAGCCACTGTGTATTGCCAGCTGATGTTGAACTCTCATTAGTGAGTCTTCTGTCAACAAAGAGGCTTGGAGCTAGTTGTTGCTGTAAATTTGTAGATTTTCTAAAGATCACTGAAGGGGTATCTTTAAGTTCAGATCGAAGGATCTGATCTGTGAGAAGAATAGAGTAATTATTGTGGATGATGTTTCTAATCTTAGAAGAAGCACAGTTAAACTGTGACATGAAATGTGGCTGATCTTGTGCAAATTTACATGTGTGAGTTTTTGTTTTCAGAAGATCCCTTCTGTCTAAAGCATCAGTACTCTCCCGTGCTGTTTCAATCAATCTTGCTGGATAGCCACGATTACAGAAGGATTTAGATAATTCATCCGCTTGTAATTGAAAATCCACTCTATTACTGCAATTACGCTTTATGCGTCTAAATTGTCCATAAGGGACATTGTTCAACCATGATTTGTGGTGTGAACTACTGTAGTGAATAAAATTTAAAGTGTCAATGTCACGATCCGGGTATCTGGACGCCATTTCTTACCCATCAGATGCCTCCTAAGGCTGGCTCAGCGCTCCAGGACCGGATCCCATCTGTTATCCTGATGTGTACATTCCTGTATCCTCTCCTGTCACTCTGGGACGCTGTCACAGTAAACGCCATATTACACCTGGCATGGCGTCTCCCGCGGCCTCCGCCGCCGTCCCTGAACTTCTGCATGCAGAGTGTCTGAGTGGCGATTACGTCAGCCGCGGCCTCCGCTGTGTCCGCGTGGTTGGATGTGCATCTGTCAGCCTGGCGCCTCCTGTCTCCGGTGGCCGGCGCCGCCATTACTGTTTTCATTACCACATGGATTACAAACCAAACTTCCCTCCAAGTGTCTGCATGGGCGCAGCCATCTTGGATTCTGTCAGATGATCATTTCCACCAATCTGTTCTCAGTATTGATAATCTGCATAATTGCCTAGCCAATCCCTTCCTTGCTGCAGGTATAAATACACCGTGCCTGAGCAAGGAAGGCGTCAGTGCTTTGGTTGTCAAACCTAGTTCCTGTTTGTCTCTCTCCTGTGATTGTCTTCCAGGTTCCAGCTCCTGTCTCAAGACTTCCATCATAGAGACCCGCACCAGCATTCCACCTGCGGTGTAGCCTGACTCTCCAATCCATTGTGGATTCATCTGTTTCCAGCTACAACATTACCTGCTTCCAGCTCAGCTTCCAGCAGAGTACAGCTTCCCTTAAAGGGCCGGTGTCCTTTCTACACTTTACCACTCTCCACCGGTATTATTATTTCTCCGCTCTCAAGTTCTACATTTCAGTTCATATTTCATCGCTCCCAAGTTCATTTATTATTTAACTGGTTCCAGCCAGTATCCACTCCGTGCTAACAACAGTCTGGTTCCAGCCAGTATCCACAGCAGCTGTTTTATCTTCAGCAACCCAGCTTTTCCTGGAACACCAGCTGGCACAATCCTGGGTTATCTCCATTGCTACAGTCGGGCCTGGTAAGGACTTTCCATCTAGAAGATCATAAGAACTATCTCACACTACCAGTGCCCTGTGGCTCCTGCCATCCTGTAGTACCCAGGAACTGTATTTATTCTTTGCTGACTTTTACGTTTTCTTTTACTGCTGCTGTGTTGCGGAGTTGTCATAATAAACATCATTGACTTTTATCCAAGTTGTCGTGGTCACGCCTTCGAGCAGTTATTATTCATGTTACTTACATGTCCAGGGGTCTGATACAACCTCCCAGGTTCCTGCACATCTAAGCCCCTACAACTGAGGCTGCCTCCCGTCAGCTCAGGCCCTCAGTTGTGACAGTAAGCACTGACCTAATGAATCCAGCCGGAGACCAGGATCAAGCGGCCAGGCCGATGCAAGAACTGGCAGCCCGACTAGAACATCAGGAGGCTGCACAGGGCCACATCATCCGCTGTCTCCAGGATCTCTCTACTCGGCTGGATGGGATTCAGACAACTCTCCGTGGATCAGGCGCGTCTGGTGCGTCAACCACAGTGACTCCAGCTATAACCCCACCCACCTTACCCATTTCTGCTCCACGTCTTCATCTTCCAACGCCAGCAAAATTTGACGGATCTCCAAGATTCTGCAGGGGATTTCTCAACCAGTGTGAGATTCAGTTTGAGCTACAACCTGGCAATTTTCCCAGTGACCGTACAAAAATTGCCTACATTATTTCTCTTCTCAGTGGCTCAGCCCTTGATTGGGCATCACCGTTATGGGAGAGGTCCGACACCCTGCTATCTTCCTACACTGCCTTCGTGTCAACATTCAGGCGCATCTTCGACGAGCCAGGCCGGGTAACCTCAGCTTCATCCGAGATTCTCCGTTTACGCCAGGGGTCACGTACTGTAGGACAATATCTGATACAGTTCCAGATCCTGGCATCCGAACTGGCATGGAACGACGAGGCCCTGTATGCTGCATTCTGGCATGGCTTATCTGAGCGTATTAAAGATGAGTTAGCTACTAGAGACTTACCTTCTAAGTTAGATGAGCTAATCTCACTCTGCACGAAAGTTGATTTACGTTTCAGAGAGAGAGTAACTGAGCGTGGAAGATCATCTGCTCCAAAATCTTCTGCTCCTCCTCCTCGTCAACTGTCACCATCTAAAGATGAGCCCATGCAACTTGACCGTTCCCGTTTAACTCCTGCTGAGCGCCGAAGACGTCTCTCTGAGTCTCTTTGCCTTTACAGTGCAGCTCCGTCTCACACCATCAATGCCTGTCCCGAACGTCCGGGAAAACTCCAAACCCTAGCTCGCCCAGGAGAGGGCCGGCTAGGAATAATGATCTCCTCTCCATCTCCTCATGATTGTAATCTCCCAGTGTCGCTCCAAATTGCTCAACGTTATCGGAACGTCATTGCCCTCCTTGATTCCGGAGCAGCTGGGAACTTTATTACCGAAGCCTATGTTAAACGGTGGTCCCTACCCACCGAGAGACTTCCTTCGTCCATCTCCTTAACTGCCGTGGATGGCAGTAAAATTTTTGATACAGTTATTGCTCTAAGGACTCTACCAGTTCGTCTGAGAGTGGGAGTTCTTCATTCCGAACTTATTTCACTTTTAGTGATTCCAAGAGCCACACATCCTGTGGTCCTGGGCCTTCCATGGCTCCGTCTTCACAATCCTACAATTGATTGGACGACTACGCAAATCCTGGCATGGGGTTCCTCCTGTGCTGAGACATGTTTGTTTAAAGTATTGCCTGTCTGTTCTTCCTCCCCCAGGTCGTCTGATGTTCCACCTCCTCCATATCAAGATTTCACGGATGTGTTCAGTAAAGCTTCTGCTGATATCCTTCCTCCTCATAGAGAATTGGACTGTCCGATTGATCTCGTTCCAGGGAAGGTTCCACCTCGAGGCCGAACTTATCCGTTGTCTCTGCCTGAGACGCATTCTATGGAGGAATATATTAAAGAGAACCTAGCAAAGGGGTTCATTCGACCTTCTTCTTCTCCAGCCGGCGCAGGCTTCTTTTTTGTAAAAAAGAAAGATGGTGGTCTGCGGCCGTGCATCGACTACAGAGGTTTGAACGACATTACCATCAAGAACCGTTATCCTTTACCCCTGATTACTGAGCTCTTTGACAGAGTTAGCGGAGCTACCATCTTTACAAAGCTGGACTTGCGAGGTGCATACAATCTCATCCGGATCCGTGAGGGTGACGAGTGGAAGACCGCCTTTAACACCCGTGACGGACATTATGAGTACCTCGTCATGCCCTTCGGATTGAGCAATGCTCCAGCTGTCTTCCAGCATTTTGTCAATGAGATCTTCAGAGACATTCTATACCGTCATGTCGTGGTCTATCTAGACGATATCCTCATTTTTGCCAACGATTTAGAGGAACATCGTTTTTGGGTTAAAGAGGTTCTGTCCCGTCTCCGTGTCAATCATCTCTATTGCAAATTAGAGAAATGCGTCTTTGAAGTCAAGTCCATTCCGTTTCTAGGGTACATTGTGTCCGGTTCCGGACTAGAGATGGATCCTGAGAAACTACAAGCAATCCAAAATTGGCCGGTACCCTTAACCCTCAAAGGGGTCCAGAGGTTCTTAGGGTTCGCCAACTATTACCGAAAGTTTATACGAGACTTTTCCACCATTGTGGCGCCTATTACTGCTTTCACTAAGAAGGGTGCTAACCTGTCCAAGTGGTCTGAAGAAGCCATGCAAGCATTTCATCTTTTAAAACAAAGGTTCATCTCTGCGCCTGTTCTGAAACAGCCTGACATCGACTCTCCTTTCATCTTAGAGGTGGATGCCTCCTCCGTTGGAGTAGGAGCAGTGTTATCTCAGAGGGCTAAAGATGGCCATTTACACCCTTGCAGTTTCTTCTCCCGGAAGTTCTCCCCAGCTGAGCGCAACTATGCCATTGGCGACCAGGAGTTGCTAGCCATCAAGCTCGCTCTAGAAGAGTGGAGGTATCTGTTGGAGGGAGCTTCTCATTCAATCACCATACTTACAGACAACAAGAACCTTTTATACCTGAAGGGCGCACAATGTCTCAACCCTCGTCAGGCCAGATGGGCACTTTTCTTTTCCAGGTTCGACTTTAAACTCCAGTTCTGTCCGGGCTCTCAGAATCGCAAGGCCGATGCCCTTTCCCGCTCATGGGAGCAAGAAAATGAGTCAGAGTCTTCAGACAAGCATCCTATTATAAATCCGTTGGCATTCTCCACGGTAGGGATGGACTCTACGCCCCCATCAGGGAAAAGTTTTGTGAAGCCGATGCTAAGGAAGAAGCTCATGCATTGGGCCCAGGCTTCCCGTTTTGCCGGACATACAGGTATCCAAAAAAACCTGGAGTTTATCTCTAGGTCCTATTGGTGGCCAACTCTGAAAAAGGACGTCTTGGAGTTTATTGCATCTTGCCCAAAGTGTGCCCAACATAAAGTATCCCGCCAGTCGCCTGCGGGGCAACTGGTTCCACTATCCGTTCCCCGTCGACCATGGACCCACTTGTCGATGGATTTCATTACAGACTTACCCATGTGCAACAAGTTCAATACCATCTGGGTGGTAGTTGACCGGTTCAATACCATCTGGGTGGTAGTTGACCGGTTCACCAAGATGGCACACTTCATTCCTCTCACCGGTCTTCCGTCAGCTTCCAAGTTGGCTCAAGTATTCATACAAGAGATCTTCTGACTCCACGGTCTTCCTGAAGAAATTATCTCAGATCGAGGAGTTCAATTCACAGCCAAATTCTGGCGAAGTTTATGTCAAGTCCTCCAAGTCAAGCTAAAGTTTTCCACGGCTTACCATCCTCAGACCAATGGTCAAACCGAGAGGGTGAATCAGGACTTGGAGGCCTTCCTCCGCATCTATGTGTCCTCCTCTCAAGATGACTGGGTTCAATTACTTCCCTGGGCCGAGTTCTGTCATAACAACCAGTATCATTCTTCATCTGCTTCAACACCATTCTTCACTAACTTTGGATTCCACCCTAAAGTCCCTGAGTTCCAACCGCTTCCAGCAACTTCTGTTCCCGCAGTGGATATCACCTTGCATCAGTTTGCCAATATCTGGAAGAGCGTACGATCAGCTCTGCTCAAGGCATCGTTCAGGTACAAGAAGTTTGCGGATAAGAAGCGTCGAGCAGTTCCTGCTCTCAAGGTGGGTGATCCACGTGGATATGGTTATCCACGAAGAATTTGAGGTTAAGAGTTCCCAGTATGAAGTTTGCACCTCGCTATATCGGTCCTTTCAAGATTGAACAAGTCATCAATCCTGTTGCTTACAGACTCCAGTTGCCTCCCTTCTTAAAAATACCCAGGACATTCCATGTTTCCCTGTTGAAACCGCTGATCTTGAATCGGTTTCATTCCTCACTTCCTCCAACTCCGAAAGTCCAAACTCAACGAGGCGTTGAGTATGAAGTGGCCAAGATCCTGGACTCACGTCACCGTTACGGTCAACTACAATATCTTATTGACTGGAAGGGTTATGGTCCTGAGGAACGTTCATGGACCAATGCTTCTGATGTCCATGCTCCTGCCTTGGTCCGGAGATTCCATTCCAAGTTTCCTCAAAAGCCAAAGAAGTGTCCTGGGGCCACTCCTAAAGGGGGGGGTGCTGTCACGATCCGGGTATCTGGACGCCATTTCTTACCCATCAGATGCCTCCTAAGGCTGGCTCAGCGCTCCAGGACCGGATCCCATCTGTTATCCTGATGTGTACATTCCTGTATCCTCTCCTGTCACTCTGGGACGCTGTCACAGTAAACGCCATATTACACCTGGCATGGCGTCTCCCGCGGCCTCCGCCGCCGTCCCTGAACTTCTGCATGCAGAGTGTCTGAGTGGCGATTACGTCAGCCGCGGCCTCCGCTGTGTCCGCGTGGTTGGATGTGCATCTGTCAGCCTGGCGCCTCCTGTCTCCGGTGGCCGGCGCCGCCATTACTGTTTTCATTACCACATGGATTACAAACCAAACTTCCCTCCAAGTGTCTGCATGGGTGCAGCCATCTTGGATTCTGTCAGCTGATCATTTCCACCAATCTGTTCTCAGTATTGATAATCTGCATAATTGCCTAGCCAATCCCTTCCTTGCTGCAGGTATAAATACACTGTGCCTGAGCAAGGAAGGCGTCAGTGCTTTGGTTGTCAAACCTAGTTCCTGTTTGTCTCTCTCCTGTGATTGTCTTCCAGGTTCCAGCTCCTGTCTCAAGACTTCCATCATAGAGACCCGCACCAGCATTTCACCTGCGGTGTAGCCTGACTCTCCAATCCATTGTGGATTCATCTGTTTCCAGCTACAACATTACCTGCTTCCAGCTCAGCTTCCAGCAGAGTACAGCTTCCCTTAAAGGGCCGGTGTCCTTTCTACACTTTACCACTCTCCACCGGTATTATTATTTCTCCGCTCTCAAGTTCTACATTTCAGTTCATATTTCATCGCTCCCAAGTTCATTTATTATTTAACTGGTTCCAGCCAGTATCCACTCCGTGCTAACAACAGTCTGGTTCCAGCCAGTATCCACAGCAGCTGTTTTATCTTCAGCAACCCAGCTTTTCCTGGAACACCAGCTGGCACAATCCTGGGTTATCTCCATTGCTACAGTCGGGCCTGGTAAGGACTTTCCATCTAGAAGATCATAAGAACTATCTCACACTACCAGTGCCCTGTGGCTCCTGCCATCCTGTAGTACCCAGGAACTGTATTTATTCTTTGCTGACTTTTACGTTTTCTTTTACTGCTGCTGTGTTGCGGAGTTGTCATAATAAACATCATTGACTTTTATCCAAGTTGTCGTGGTCACGCCTTCGGGCAGTTATTATTCATGTTACTTACATGTCCAGGGGTCTGATACAACCTCCCAGGTTCCTGCACATCTCAACCCCTACAACTGAGGCTGCCTCCCGTCAGCTCAGGCCCTCAGTTGTGACAGTCAACCTCTTTGCGAAACGTTTTTGTGGATATATTGCCCTTAATTATATCAAGTGAGATATCCAAAAAAGTGATGGATGATTGGTGCGCAATACCGGTGAAAATTAAATTATAACTGTTGTTATTCAAGGAAGTGATAAGATCAGAAGAAGAAGATATATCACCATCAAAGATGAAGAACATGTCATCTATGTAACGGCCATAGTAGACGAGGTCCGCGCCGTGGCTCTGCCCCCACACATGCTCCTCCTCAAAGGCACCCATGTATAGGTTAGCGAAGCTCGGCGCGAACCTCGTCCCCATGGCCGTCCCAAGTATCTGTAAATAATATTCCTTATTAAATACAAAAAAATTGTGAGATAGTATAAAATTGATTGAATCCAGTATGAATTTTTGTAACTCTGAATCGATCATACTTGTTTTGGAGAGAGATTCTGCTATTGTAGAGAGACCTCTCTTATGCGGAATATTAGAGTATAGTGCCTGCACATCGCAGGTCATAAAAAAATAGGAACTTTTCCAATTAATTTTTGAGATATCATTTAGAAAACATGTAGTATCCTTGATGTGAGAACGTAAAGAAGAGGCAAGTGGCTGTAAAAAATAATCAACAAAATGTGATAAATTAGAAGTGAGGGACCCAACACCAGAAATAATTGGCCGACCAGGGGGTGCAGTGAGGGATTTGTGAATTTTGGGTAAGTGATAATAAGTAGGAGTGACAGGGTGTGTGGGAATCAGATATCTAGATTCTTCCTTGGATATGGTGCCTTTATCCAAGGCATCTTTGACTATAATGGTTAGTGATCTATGAAAATCATGTGCAGGATTGGAGGATAATTTAACATATGTATTCCTATCATTAAGTTGTCTAAAAGCCTCTGTCAGATAATCCTCAGTGTTTTGAATGACAATGCCTCCTCCCTTGTCTGCCGACTTGATGACAAGGGAGGGGTCATTGACAAGTTTTTGTAAAGCCAATCTCTCCTGAACTGTTAGATTATGTCTATATTTGAATCTTTTTGATTCTTTCTTACATAGACTATTGAAGTCATCCAATGTTTTCTTGTAAAATATATCAATGGCTGGGCTCCTATGATGTAATGGATAGAATTGCGATTTATTTCTGAATTTGAGATTACGTTCATTGGTACGGCTTTGATTATAGATCTGTACCCCAGAATCTGCAGTATTGTTTTCAAGAAGTAAGGATTCCAGCATGTCTATGCCTACTCTATCTTGATCATCTAGCAGAATCGGTGTACCATCAAGTTTACGTTTGGTCAGATTCTTAGTTGCAAAGTACCTTTTGCGTGCTAAAGTGCGTGTATAGGTGTTAAGTTCCACGAATAAATTGAAAAATGTAGGAGGTTTGGAAGGGGCAAATTTAAGGCCCTTGGCCAAAAGTGTGGACTCTGCTGGAGAAATATGGGTGGAAGACAGATTATAGATATTGGTCTGATTTATAGTCTCATGTCTCGCTTTTTATTTTTTTGTAGCCTCCTACCTCCTCTGCATCCTCTCTGCCTTCTTCCCTTGGTCTTTTTGGGGAGTCTGTTCTTAATATGTCGTAATGATTGTGCATATGATATGGGAGTTTTTGTTTTAGAATCCTCTGATCCCTCTCTAAAAAATTACTAGAGTTAGGGAGACTGGTTTCACAAGAGAGATTGATATGTGTAGTATTCTTTGGTCTCACTGAAGGGTCTGTCCCTGACGTATTACTGGAAGGGACCTGTCCAGGGTCCTGTCTGGTGGTATTTAAAGAGTATGAGTATCTATCTGTCTGATACTGCTGAGTTGGGTTTGACCCTTTCTTGGCATTATTTTTAAAATTATTGTGATAACTCCTGTCTCTTTTCAATCTTTGGTTTGAGAAGCTCCTAGATCTCCCCCTAATAAAAGAATGAGTCCTCTTGTTAAAGCTCCGGACTTTATCCTGTTTGTAGTCCTCAGTGTCTCTATTAAATTTCCTATTTTTCCCGTCTATCACCTCCTTCTCATATAACTCAATTTTATGATTTAGTTTGGAGTCATTATGTTGAAATTGAGGATGATCAGAAAATGAACTTAAACGTTTCCTTGTTTCCTCAATTTCCTGCGATATTATGAGGGTCTTCTCTCTACGATAATTAATCAGAAGTTCCATTAATGAATAGGAACAATCATCTAATAGGGAGTCCCATTTGGTTTTCAATAGGGGATCATCCACAAAGGATAACGTTTTAAATATCCTCAGACCTCTAGGGATTTTTTTATTCTTAATATATTTCTGTAACGTAATCATGTCCCACCAGTGGCGGGTTTCAGTTTTCATCAGATCCTCCAATTTGTAAAAGAGAATGTTAAATTCCTTCTCATAATCATTCTGAGTTACAGAGGAGGAGGTGATTGGGGGATCTTCATTGAAATTAGCCTCATAACACCGTCTCCTCCTAGCACATTCAGATAAACAAGTCAGATCTGCCATAATCAACACAGACTAATAATTATCTGAGATTAATTAAATAAAAATTCAAAAAATAAAAATAAGAGAAATAAGTAGATGATAGGGCAGCTAGCAGGATATCCACAGATATCTACAATAGAAGACCAGAACAAAAAACTGCAACAAACGAGCGCCTAATCATCAGATAACAATGAAAACCAATACGTGTTTAGTAGGATTAAATGATCACAATTTTATGTTCCTGATGGTCTGCGCTTGCCGGAATGCTATGTGTAGTATTGTGGTGGGGCATAGAGAAAGAACAGGCGGCTGCGCTGAATATCAGGAACGGAATACAATATACAGAGAGCCAACGTAAAAAATAACAATGTTTATTTGTAAAACATATAAAAGGTTAATTAACATATGACCGGTGAATAATATGTATATATAAAAACATTCACTAAACGTGAACTGGTGGTCTGTTGTAAAAACTCAGCTTTTTAGGGTGAGAAGTTCCGTGTTCAGCTGGTTAAATCATTGATAAGTACCAGGTGTATTAGTGGAATCCTTGTAAATTCAAAGTCCCTCAGTTGAAAATGAGATTCAATACCTTTCAAGATGGGCTGGTGAGAGCCGAGCGTCCTCGGCTTCAATGTCCTGCAATGCCCATATATGCTGTGCAGCGGAAAGGAGGAGACCGTCTCTCTCACAACCCGGTCGTGGCGGCGTACTTGCTGAAGCCGCTGATGTCGGATGCTGTAGACGGAGGGTGCAGCGGGGACCAAGGAACACCTGGAAAAGTTCACCTGAGCTGAGTACGGATAGGGGCGGGTCCTGACGTGTTTCGTCACGTTCACGTGACTTTCTCGAAGGTAGATACCTGCCTCCTAGATCATCCGGTATTTAAAGGCTGAATTGATTGGTGTAGACAGGTGAATGTCATCAGCAATGTTTAAAAACAATAAAAAAACAAGAAACGAAGGCTCTCATGTATTAACACATAGCATTATATATAGTTGGCAGAAATGACTAGAAGAACATACATTTATAGTTAGCCTATTGGTATCAGAGACAGGCGTGGAATTAATATGGTTATACTTTATGTTGTAGTAAATGGTAAGCCATTAAGAGTAATGGTTTCAGTTCAGGTGTTATGACAGGTGTATTGATTCACAACACATTTAGTCACCTACTAGCATCACCTGTAATGAGTAGCAGACATTCATTACAAGATTCACTGGACAAATATTATTAACTGTGTATATACTAGTGGAGTCGTTTTAAGTTAAGAGATATTTAATCCTACTAAACACGTATTGGTTTTCATTGTTATCTGATGATTAGGCGCTCGTTTGTTGCAGTTTTTTGTTCTGGTCTTCTATTGTAGATATCTGTGGATATCCTGCTAGCTGCCCTATCATCTACTTATTTCTCTTATTTTTATTTTTTGAATTTTTATTTAATTAATATCAGATAATTATTAGTCTGTGTTGATTATGGCAGATCTGACTTGTTTATCTGAATGTGCTAGGAGGAGACGGTGTTATGAGGCTAATTTCAATGAAGATCCCCCAATCACCTCCTCCTCTGTAACTCAGAATGATTATGAGAAGGAATTTAACATTCTCTTTTACAAATTGGAGGATCTGATGAAAACTGAAACCCGCCACTGGTGGGACATGATTACGTTACAGAAATATATTAAGAACAAAAAAATCCCTAGAGGTCAGAGGATATTTAAAACGTTATCCTTTGTGGATGATCCCCTATTGAAAACCAAATGGGACTCCCTATTAGATGATTGTTCCTATTCATTAATGGAACTTCTGATTAATTATCGTAGAGAGTAAACCCTCATACTATCGCAGGAAATTGAGGAAACAAGGAAACGTTTAAGTTCATTTTCTGATCATCCTCAATTTCAACATAATGACTCCAAACTAAATCATAAAATTGAGTTATATGAGAAGGAGGTGATAGACGGGAAAAATAGGAAATTTAATAGAGACACTGAGGACTACAAACAGGATAAAGTCCGGAGCTTTAACAAGAGGACTCATTCTTTTATTAGGGGGAGATCTAGGAGCTTCTCAAACCAAAGATTGAAAAGAGACAGGAGTTATCCCAATAATTTTAAAAATAATGCCAAGAAAGGGTCAAACCCAACTCAGCAGTATCAGACAGATAGATACTCATACTCTTTAAATACCACCAGACAGGACCCTGGACAGGTCCCTTCCAGTAATACGTCAGGGACAGACCCTTCAGTGAGACCAAAGAATACTACACATATCAATCTCTCTTGTGTTATGAGCCACGGCTGTGGCTCATTCCTGTTTTGCAGTTTTGTTCTGTATTTCATGTTATACTTCTGTTTATGTTCCCCGTGGGTGTCATGGGGTGCTCGGAGCTCACCCTTAAGGAGGGGATACTGTTATGAACCACAGGTAGTGGTTCATTCCTATTTTATGTTTATAAAGTTGTCTTGCATGCCAGGATTTCCAGTTGCTCTGTTTTAGAATACTCTTGTCTGCTGCCGCTGGTGAGTCTGTGTAATTGCAGCTTGTTCCCATGTGTTCAGCCTCACCTGGCTGCTAATTGCATCTTGTCAGTTTGGAATCATGCAACAGGGCAGCTGCATTGGATTATTAATTAGGCCTCTCTGTTATATGCTGGCTGACTGCAATTCACAGATGCTGGTGATATTCCTTGGTTTGCAGTCTGCTTGAAGTGTGAGCTGGTTCCTGTCAGTCCCTGTGTTGATTCCTGTGTCAGTCCCTGTGTTGATTCCTGTGTCAGTCCCTGTGTCGATTCCTGTGTCTGATCCCGTGTCCTGCGGTGAGGCGTTCCTGCCCTGAGGTCCAGTGGCTTTGCCTGTCCCTGGTCAAGTCTTCTGGCTTCCTGGTGTCCACCGGTCTGTCGTTTGGGATTCTGCCTGTCCTCCAGTTCTGAGAGTCGGTGTCGGCAGCATTAGAAGTTCCTGTCCGTTTGCCAGTATTCGTACCGGTTCCGTGAGTAGCGGCTCTCCCGCGTCCGTTGGCCTAGGCCGCTGTATTCCATTATTGTTTCTGTCCCTGGTGTTTTGCAGAGGGTTCTGCTTATGCTGTCCACCGCCCGGTACACCAAAGGTATTGTGTCGGCGTGTGATCAGCATTTCCTTTGTTGTTCTTTTCCTTTGGCGGTTTCTCCGCACATACTTTAGGTTTTTAGTTAAGCTTGTAGCCCCTGGCCTGTTTGCTTAGTTAGAGGTCCTCTTGTTATCATTCTGCCTCGGATTTCCCTTTGTCTCTCATTAAGACCGGGGGGGCACCGGAGTTGGGCAGACATAATCCGCCATTCAAACGTGGCTGCCAAGGGCTCAAGAAACCATAGTCTCGCAAGGGATTCCGATAGCACGGGTGAGACAACAGAGTTAGGGCGCCAGGGGCTATTCCCTTTCCATTCCCCTTTCCCAGCATTACGTCCTGGTGCTCTGGACTCACTTCATGAACATCTCCCTTGTTCCTGAGCACCAGGAACCTAACATTATCACCAGCCATACCACAAAAAAGGAAATAAAACTTTTTTTCTTTTTTGGCCCAGTCCAGTGTCTAGTCTAGAATCCAGTCCTGTCTAGAATTCAGTGTTTAGAATCCAGTTCCGGTGTTTAGAATCCAGTCCGTGTTTAGAATCCTGTCCGGTGTTTAAAAAATATAAAAATAAAAAAATAAAAAATAAAAAATAAAATAAAAAAGTCTTGTTTTGTTTAGCAAAATTTAGTCTTGCCTTGTCTTGCCTTGTCTTGCCTTGCCTTGTCTTGCCTTGCCTTGTCTTGCCTTGTCTTGTCTTGTCTAGTTTTAAATCCTCCTATGTCTACTATGCAAGCCCTGCAGGCATCTCTCGCAGCCCTGAACTCTGTATTCAGTGCTTTGAGACCAGAGCGACTAGAAGTTTTGCAGCAATCCCTAAAGCAACTGCAAAACCTTCTGACTAAAATCTTGGCTCATTTTGCCAGAAGTCGTTGAGAGTACATCTATCTCTAAAGAGACTCTTGTTCACAGTAGGGTGACAAGAGGAATCCTCTGGTTTAATTGAAGAGAAAAAGGTTTAAAAGTTTTCTGCGGCCCAGGCTCTCAGAAGAGGAGCGTCTGCGTCGCAGAAACTTAAAACTTATGCCTATATTGTGGGGTTTAGGCCATTATCTGCAGACCTGTGAGTTGCGCAAGCCAAAGTGTGGTGACGAGTCTTGCCCTCTGGCCAAGTTGAGTCATGATACAAGACCTACTCCTGTCTCTACTGTGGCAGAGGTACTTGTCACACAACCCACACAAAAAAGCTCTCTGTCTATAATTGGGGTCCTTGGGCAAGGGAGCCCATTATAGATTCAGGAATCAAAAGAGAATGTTTCTCTCCTCTCTTGAGGTTCCTGTGGAAGCGGAGTTGCAAGTCCCTGGAGTGGTGCCCGATGCCCAGGTTCCTGGAGTGGTGCTCGATGGCCCAGGGTCCTGGAGTGGTGCCTGAATGCCCAGGGTCCTGGAGTGGTGCCCGATGCCCAGGGTTCCTGGAGTGGTGCCCGTAGCCCAGGGTCCTGGAGTGGTGCCTGTAGCCCAGGGTCCTGGAGTGGTGCCCGTAGCCCAGGGTCCTGGAGCGGTGCCCCGTAGCCCAGGGTCCTGGAGCGGTACCCGATGCCCCAGAGTGCTGGAGCGGTACCCGATGCCCAGAGTGCTGGAGCGGTACCCGATGCCCAGAGTGCTGGAGCGGGTACCCGATGCCCAGAGTGCTGGAGCGGTACCCGATCCCAGGAGTGGCTGGAGCGGTACCCGATGCCCTAGCTTATAGAGGGACATCAAATATTATAAGTTCAGGTGTCCATACCGGAAGGGGTCTCAGAAGCTGTTACCCCAGGTATGGACTTGAAAAGCGCAACCCTAGAAAGGGTCTCTAAAACCATAGTTCTTGAGGGGAAGCAAACCCCAGAAGGGATCTTTGAAGTAATATCCCCAAGGTGGGGTCTCGAGAGACGCAGCCCCCAAAGAAGGGTCCTAGAAGTCGCTTCCCCAGGAAAGAACTTAAGAAGCATAGCATTAGCGGAGGATCTGAACGTTATTGCCTTCAGCAAAAGTCCCGGAAGTCATAGTCCCCGGGAGAAACTTTCAATAATTATCGGACTCAGAGAGGGAGGCCGATGGCCCGATCCCAGTCAGGAGGCCAACGGCCCCGGTCCCAGTAAAAGAATCCGAGGTGCTGGCCCCAGCGGGGTTCCCGGAGGCCACTGCCCCAGCGGGGTTCTCGGAGGCCACTGCCCCAGCGGGGTTCTCGGAGGCCACTGCCCCAGCGGGGTTCTCGGAGGCCACTGCCCCAGCGGGCCAGCGGGGTTCTCGGAAGTCACTGCCCCGGGTGGGGTTCAGAAAGTCACTGCCCCGGGTGGGGTTCAGAAAGTCACTGCCCCGGGTGGGGTTCAGAAAGTCACTGCCCCGGGTGGGGTTCAGAAAGTCACTGCCCCGGGTGGGGTTCAGAAAGTCACTGCCCCGGGTGGGGTTCAGAAAGTCTCAGCCCCGGGTGGGGTTCAGAGAGTCTCAGCCTCGAGTAAGGTCAATAGTGACCAGGTCCTAGCAAAGCACTCCAGTCAGTCAGATGAGAAGGAAACAGATCCTGACTCTGATATCTCAACATCCATAACCTTTGATGGGGACTTCGCCCAATTTCTGGCGCTTTTCAAACACTATTACACTATTATGTTGTCTAGACCATTTCTGGGCATCACTTCAGAAAACCTTGGGCTCTATCTGATTTATTCTTTTAGAGGAGAGCCTACTGAGTGGGCGACCAGCCTAATGAAAGCTGAAGATCCCATTCTTCAGGATCCCCTAGCATTCTGTGATGCAATTGTTAAAAGATAAGGTTCCAAAGAAATTGGTTCAGGTTCCTCTAAGTCACCCGTCTTGTCTGCTGAGAGTCCACCAAATACTGTAAACTCGGCACAAGAGTCCCAGCCCGTTGTTTTGACTGCAGGATGTGCTTTTTTGACTTCTTCTTCTAATAATAGTACTTTACCAGAAAGTTCAGCTCCCAAGGGTAAGAGACCTGTCTCTGATTTGAACGCAGCCTTGCTGGGTGGTACCATCAGTTCAGACAATGTTTGGGGAATTACCTTGGTCAGACCTAAAGAGCTTTGTAAAAAGAAGAAGAAGAAAAAGAAGTAATTTTTGACTCTTGCCTTGATAAAAAAAAGAGAGATTTTTTTTTTCCTTGTCTTGTGTCCAGTGGCCACCATCAAGGGGAGGGCACTGTTACAAGTTGTTGCTATAGCTTGTTTTTTGCTTTCTTGTCTGTTAGACCAGTGTGTCAGGTTTTTTTTTTTTTTTTGTATCCCTTGTTCTGGATAGTCTGAATTTTGGGGTCTTTTGACCCCTCCTCAAGAGGGGGGGGGGGGGTAATGTTATGAGCCACGGCTGTGGCTCATTCCTGTTTTGCAGTTTTGTTCTGTATTTCATGTTATACTTCTGTTTATGTTCCCCGTGGGTGTCATGGGGTGCTCGGAGCTCACCCTTAAGGAGGGGATACTGTTATGAACCACAGGTAGTGATTCATTCCTATTTTATGTTTATAAAGTTGTCTTGCATGCCAGGATTTCCTGTTGCTCTGTTTTAGAATACTCTTGTCTGCTGCCGCTGGTGAGTCTGTGTAATTGCAGCTTGTTCCCATGTGTTCAGCCTCACCTGGCTGCTAATTGCATCTTGTCAGTTTGGAATCATGCAACAGGGCAGCTGCATTGGATTATTAATTAGGCCTCTCTGTTATATGCTGGCTGACTGCAATTCACAGATGCTGGTGATATTCCTTGGTTTGCAGTCTGCTTAAAGTGTGAGCTGGTTCCTGTCAGTCCCTGTGTTGATTCCTGTGTCAGTCCCTGTGTTGATTCCTGTGTCAGTCCCTGTGTCGATTCCTGTGTCTGATCCCGTGTCCTGCGGTGAGGCGTTCCTGCCCTGAGGTCCAGTGGCTTTGCCTGTCCCTGGTCAAGTCTTCTGGCTTCCTGGTGTCCACCGGTCTGTCGTTTGGGATTCTGCCTGTCCTCCAGTTCTGAGAGTCTGTGTCGGCAGCATTAGAAGTTCCTGTCCGTTTGCCAGTATTCGTACTGGTTCCATGAGTAGAGGCTCTCCCGCGTCCGTTGGCCTAGGCCGCTGTATTCCATTATTGTTTCTGTCCCTGGTGTTTTGCAGAGGGTTCTGCTTATGCTGTCACCGCCGGTACACAAAGGTATTGTGTCGGCGTGTGATCAGCATTTCCTTTGCTGTTCTTTTCCTTTGGCGGTTTCTCCGCACATACTTTAGGTTTTTAGTTAGCTTGTAGCCCCTGGCCTGTTTGCTTAGTTAGAGGTCCTCTTGTTATCATTCTGCCTCAGATTTCCCTTTGTCTCTCATTAAGACCGGGGGGCACCGGAGTTGGGCAGACATAATCTGCCCTTCAAACGTGGCTGCCAAGGGCTCAAGAAACCATAGTCTCGCAAGGGATTTCCGATAGCACGGGTGAGACAACAGAGTTAGGGCGCCAGGGGCTATTCCCTTTCCATTCCCCTTTCCCAGCGTTACGTCCTGGTGCTCTGGACTCACTTTATGAACATCTCCCTTGTTCTGAGCACCAGGAACCTAACATCTTGTGAAACCAGTCTCCCTAACTCTAGTAATTTTTTAGAGAGGGATCAGAGGATTCTAAAACAAAAACTCCCATATCATATGCACAATCATTACGACATATTAAGAACAGACTCCCCAAAAAGACCAAGGGAAGAAGGCAGAGAGGATGCAGAGGAGGTAGGAGGCTACAAAGAAAAAAAGCGAGACATGAGACTATAAATCAGACCAATATCTATAATCTGTCTTCCACCCATATTTCTCCAGCAGAGTCCACACTTTTGGCCAAGGGCCTTAAATTTGCCCCTTCCAAACCTCCTACATTTTTCAATTTATTCGTGGAACTTAACACCTATACACGCACTTTAGCACGCAAAAGGTACTTTGCAACTAAGAATCTGACCAAACGTAAACTTGATGGTACACCGATTCTGCTAGATGATCAAGATAGAGTAGGCATAGACATGCTGGAATCCTTACTTCTTGAAAACAATACTGCAGATTCTGGGGTACAGATCTATAATCAAAGTCGTACCAATGAACGTAATCTCAAATTCAGAAATAAATCGCAATTCTATCCATTACATCATAGGAGCCCAGCCATTGATATATTTTACAAGAAAACATTGGATGACTTCAATAGTCTATGTAAGAAAGAATCAAAAAGATTCAAATATAGACATAATCTAACTGTTCAGGAGAGATTGGCTTTACAAAAACTTGCCAATGACCCCTCCCTTGTCATCAAGTCGGCAGACAAGGGAGGAGGCATTGTCATTCAAAACACTGAGGATTATCTGACAGAGGCTTTTAGACAACTTAATGATAGGAATGCATATGTTAAATTATCCTCCAATCCTGCACATGATTTTCATAGATCACTAACCATTATAGTCAAAGATGCCTTGGATAAAGGCACCATATCCAAGGAAGAATCTAGATATCTGATTCCCACACACCCTGTCACTCCTACTTATTATCACTTACCCAAAATTCACAAATCCCTCACTGCACCCCCTGGTCGGCCAATTATTTCTGGTGTTGGGTCCCTCACTTCTAATTTATCACATTTTGTTGATTATTTTTTACAGCCACTTGCCTCTTCTTTACGTTCTCACATCAAGGATACTACATGTTTTCTAAATGATATCTCAAAAATTAATTGGAAAAGTTCCTATTTTTTTATGACCTGCGATGTGCAGGCACTATACTCTAATATTCCGCATAAGAGAGGTCTCTCTACGATAGCAGAATCTCTCTCCAAAACAAGTATGATCGATTCAGAGTTACAAAAATTCATACTGGATTCAATCAATTTTATACTATCTCACAATTTTTTTGTATTTAATAAGGAATATTATTTACAGATACTTGGGACGGCCATGGGGACGAGGTTCGCGCCGAGCTTCGCTAACCTATACATGGGTGCCTTTGAGGAGGAGCATGTGTGGGGGCGGAGCCACGGCGCGGACCTCGTCTACTATGGCCGTTACATAGATGACATGTTCTTCATCTTTGATGGTGATATATCTTCTTCTTCTGATCTTATCACTTCCTTGAATAACAACAGTTATAATTTAATTTTCACCGGTATTGCGCACCAATCATCCATCACTTTTTTGGATATCTCACTTGATATAATTGAGGGCAATATATCCACAAAAACATTTCGCAAAGAGGTTGACACTTTAAATTTTATTCACTACAGTAGTTCACACCACAAATCATGGTTGAACAATGTCCCTTATGGACAATTTAGACGCATAAAGCGTAATTGCAGTAATAGAGTGGATTTTCAATTACAAGCGGATGAATTATCTAAATCCTTCTGTAATCGTGGCTATCCAGCAAGATTGATTGAAACAGCACGGGAGAGTACTGATGCTTTAGACAGAAGGGATCTTCTGAAAACAAAAACTCACACATGTAAATTTGCACAAGATCAGCCACATTTCATGTCACAGTTTAACTGTGCTTCTTTTAAGATTAGAAACATCATCCACAATAATTACTCTATTCTTCTCACAGATCAGATCCTTCGATCTGAACTTAAAGATACCCCTTCAGTGATCTTTAGAAAATCTACAAATTTACAGCAACAACTAGCTCAAAGCCTCTTTGTTGACAGAAGACTCACTTATGAGAGTTCAACATCAGCTGGCAATACACAGTGGCTCCCGAAAATAGTAGGGTGTTTCAAATGTGGTGCTAAACAATGTATCACATGTTCATATATTCAGAATAATACAAAAAGCTTTGGTGCCTCAGACTCATCTGAATTTGAGATATGTTCTCATATTAACTGCAATAGTTCCTTTGTTATTTATATATTGGTTTGCACATGCAACCTAATATATGTAGGTAGACCAACTCGTAAACTCAGGACGAGGTTCCTTGAGCATAGACGTAACATCCAAAAGGGCCTAATTTTTCACAGTGTCTCCAGACACTTTTTAGAAAAGCATCATAAAAATCCGGATGACATCCAATTAGTGGGCATAGAGATCATCAAACCCACAATACGGGGGGGAGATAGATATAGAAAACTATGTCTTAGGGAAAATTATTGGATACATAGATTAAGAACACTTACACCGGAAGGGCTTAATGAAAGTATAGAATTTGATCTTAATGAAAACCCACCTTTATTTCGACTCTCCTGATATCACATTTGAGTGATATATGTGAAGATCATTCAATAATTTCAAGTATAGAAACTACCCCCCCCCTCCCCCCCTGACCTTTATGCTTCTCTGTTAACCTAACATCTATAGTGCATATTTATATGAAATAAAACATCTGTATCATTAATATACGTCTTGGTATCATCCGTCTAGTTATGATACCTTGAAATTTCCAGAGTTTTATGAAGGAAGTCTATCTGCAATATATTATCATTATCATTCTTATGTGTAGGACTGTCCATTCTCTTGTTTTTATTTACTTTTTATTTTTTAGTCTTATTATTTATTTATTATAAATACAGCACAACAAAGTAGATATATTCATTATATTGATAACGATGTTGTATATAAAAGATTTTTTAATCATCAATTAGATTAATTTATTGAATCTGGAATATGTCCTTTTATATAAGATATTCATCTGTTAAACTACCCTTATCTTTGTTACAATTTATCGTAACAAGTAAATTATTGTGTTTATCTCTCAGTCTGTCTTCTATACAAACTTCAGATTCAGTGGCGCATCAGGTTAGAGGACAGATCAGCATTAGTTTTGAATCCCTGAGTTCGAATCATGTCTATACTAATATATAAAAGTTTTCCCTCTCGGTCCGATTTTTTATGTAGAGGTGGTTTATATAAATAGATATATTTTTTTATCTGATTAAATATCTCTTAACTTAAAACGACACCACTAGTATATACACAGTTAATAATATTTGTCCAGTGAATCTTGTAATTAATGTCTGCTACTCATTACAGGTGATGCTAGTAGGTGACTAAATGTGTTGTGAATCAATACACCTGTCATAACACCTGAACTGAAACCATTACTCTTAATGGCTTACCATTTACTACAATATAAAGTATAACCATATTAATTCCACGCCTGTCTCTGATACCAATAGGCTAACTATAAATGTATGTTCTTCTAGTCATTTCTGCCAACTATATATAATGCTATGTGTTAATACATGAGAGCCTTCGTTTCTTGTTTTTTTATTGTTTTTAAACATTGCTGATGACATTCACCTTTAAATACCGGATGATCTAGGAGGCAGGTATCTACCTTCGAGAAAGTCACGTGAATGTGACGAAACGCGTCAGGACCCGCCCCTATCCGTAATCAGCTCAGGTGAACTTTTCCAGGTGTTCCTTGGTCCCCGCTGCACCCTCCGTCTACAGCATCCGACATCAGCGGCTTCAGCAAGTACGCCGCCACGACCGGGTTGTGAGAGAGACGGTCTCCTCCTTTCCGCTGCACAGCATATATGGGCATTGCAGGACATTGAAGCCGAGGACGCTCGGCTCTCACCAGCCCATCTGGAAAGGTATTGAATCTCATTTTCAACTGAGGGACTTTGAATTTACAAGGATTCCACTAATACACCTGGTACTTATCAATGATTTAACCAGCTGAACACGGAACTTCTCACCCTAAAAAGCTGAGTTTTTACAACAGACCACCAGTTCACGTTTAGTGAATGTTTTTTATATATACATATTATTCACCGGTCATATGTTAATTAACCTTTTATATGTTTTACAAATAAACATTGTTATTTTTTACGTTGGCTCTCTGTATATTGTATTCCGTTCCTGATATTCAGCGCAGCCGCCTGTTCTTTCTCTATGCCCCACCACAATACTACACATAGTATTCCGGCAAGCGCAGACCATCAGGAACATAAAATTGTGATCATTTAATCCTACTAAACACGTATTGGTTTTCATTGTTATCTGATGATTAGGCGCTCGTTTGTTGCAGTTTTTTGTTCATATCTTTTAACAACAATAGTCAAGTCTTCCAATGGACTATTACGGGAAAACCAACAGATAGCTTTATTTTCTTTTTGTTTACTCAAATATTGAATGTATATGTCTTTAAACTTTAATAGTAAAGTATTCTAATGACTTGCTTATGACACCCCATAGAATATATCATGTTTAGTACATTGGACAATGTAGTTTATTTACTTAAATCTGTGATAAATTGCAACACTCATATGCAGACTGGTTAGCACAGTTGGTAAGGTTTTGGGTTTGCACTATCAAGTTACGACTGTCATTGGTTTGAATCCCATGGAAGCATGTTTTTATTTTACTAATGTGGTTTGTGGCTCTATACAATGTAATGCATATGTATTTTAACAACAATAGTCAAGTCTTCCAATGTACTTCTTAGTGAAACCCAACAGATAGCTTTATTTTCTCTTTGTTTACTCAAATATTGAATGAATATGTCTTATAACTTTAGTAGTAAAGTATTCTAATGACTTGCTTATGACACCCCATAGAATATATCATGTTTAGTACCTTAGCTTATTTACTTAAATCTCTGATAAATTGTCTGAAGGGTATACAGACTGGTTAGCACAGTTGGTAAGGTGTTGGCTTTGCACTTTCAAATTAAGACTGTCATTGGTATGAATCCCATGGAAGAATGTTTTTATTTTACTAGTGTGGTTTGTGGCTCTATACAGTATAATGCATATGTATTTTAACAACAATAGTCAAGTCTTCCAATGTACTTCTTAGTGAACCCCAACAGATAGCTTTATTTTCTTTTTGTTTACTCAAATATTGAATGTATATGTCTTATAACTTTAGTAGTAAAGTATTCTAATGACTTGCTTATGACACCCCATAGAATATATCATGTTTAGTACCTTGGACATTGTAGCTTATTTACTTAAATATCTGATAAATTGGCTGAGGGGTATGCAGACTGGTTAGAACAGTTGGTAAGGTGTTGGCTTTGCACTATCAAATTAAGACAGTCATTGGTTTGAATCCCATGTAAGCATGTTTTTATTTTACTAGTGTAGTTTGTGGATCTATATAATGTAATGCATATTTATTTTAACAACAATAGTCAAGTCTTCCAATGGACTATTAAGTGAAACCCAACAGATAGCTTTATTTTCTTTTTGTTTACTCAAATATTGAATGTATATGTCTTTAAACTTTAGTAGTAAAGTATTCTAATGACTTGCTTATGACACCCCATAGAATATATCATGTTTAGTACATTGGACATTGTAGTTTATTTACTTAAATCTGTGATAAATTGCATGGCTTATATGCAGACTGGTTAGCACAGTTGGTAAGGTGTTGGGTTTGCACTATCAAGTTACGACTGTCATTGGTTTGAATCCCATGGAAGCATGTTCTTATTTTACTAGTGTGGTTTGTGGCTCTATACAATGTAATGCATATGTATTTTAACAACAGTAGTCAATTCTTCCAATGAACTTCTTAGTGAAACCCAACAGATAGCTTTATTTTCTCTTTGTTTACTCAAATATTGAATGAATATGTCTTATAACTTTAGTAGTATAGTATTCTAATGACTTGTTTATGACACCCCATAGAATATATCATGTTTAGTACCTTGGATATTGTAGATTATTTACTTAAATCTCTGATAAATTGTGTGATTAGTGTGCAGACTGTTTAGCACAGTTGGTAACGTGTTTGGTTGCACTATCAAACTAAAATTGCCATTGGTTTGTATACCATGTAAGCTCTTTTTTATTTTACTAGCCTGCATTGTGGTTTGTGGATCTATAATATGAATGCATATCTTTTAACAACAATAGTCAAGTCTTCCAATGGACTATTACGGGAAAACCAACAGAAAGCTTTATTTTCTTTTTGTTTACTCAAATATTGAATGTATATGTCTTTAAACTTTAGTAGTAAAGTATTCTAATGTTAGTTGCTTATGACACCACATAGAATATATCATGTTTAGTACATTGGACAAAGTAGTTTATTTACTTAAATCTGTGATAAATTGCATCGCTTATATGCAGTATGGTTAGCACAGTTGGTAAGATGTTGGGTGTGCACTATCAAGTTACAACTGTCATTGGTTTGAATCCCATGGAAGCATGTTTTTATTTTACTAGTGTGGTTTGTGGCTCTATACAAAGTAATGCATATGTATTTTAACAACAATAGTCAAGTCTCCCAATGTACTTCTTAGTAAAACCCAATAGTTAGCTTTATTTTCTCTTTGTTTACTCAAATATTGAATGAATATGTCTTATAACTTTAGTAGTAAAGTATTCTAATGACTTGCTTATGACACCCCATAGAATATATCATGTTTAGTACCTGGGACATTGTAGCTTATTTACTTAAATCTCTGATAAATTGTTTGATGGGTATGCATACTGGCTAGCACAGTTGGTAAGGTGTTGGCTTTGCACTTTCAAATTAAGACTGTCATTGGTATGAATCCCAAGGAAGCATGTTTTTATTTTACTAGTGTGTTTTGTGGCTCTATACAATGTAATGCATATGTATTTTAACAACAATAGTCAAGTGTTCCAATGTACTTCTTAGTGAACCCCAACAGATAGCTTTATTTTCTTTTTGTTTACTCAAAAATTGAATGTATATGTCTTTAAACTTTAGTAGTAAAGTATTCTAATGACTTGCTTATGACACCCCATAGAATATATCATGTTTAGTACATTGGACATTGTAGTTTATTTACTTAAATCTGTGATAAATTGCATGTCTTTTATGCAGACTGGTTAGCACAGTTGGTAAGTTGTTGGGTTTGCACTATCAAGTTACGACTTTATTTTCTCTTTGTTTACTCAAATATTGAATGAATATGTCTTATAACTTTAGTAGCAAAGTATTCTAATGACTTGCTTATGACACCCCATAGAATATATCATGTTTAGTACCTTGGACATTGTAGCTTATTTACTTAAATCTCTGATAAATTGTCTGATGGGTATGCAGACTGGTTAGCACAGTTGGTAAGGTGTTGGTTTTGCACTTTCAAATTAAGACTGTCATTGGTATGAATCCCATGGAAGCATGTTTTTATTTTACTAGTGTGGTTTGTGGCTCTATACAGTATAATGCATATGTATTTTAACAACAATAGTCAAGTCTTCCAATGTACTTCTTAGTGAACCCCAACAGATAGCTTTATTTTCTTTTTGTTTACTCAAATATTGAATGTATATGTCTTTAAACTTTAGTAGTAAAGTATTCTAATGACTTGCTTATGACACCCCATAGAATATATCATGTTTAGTACATTGGACATTGTAGTTTATTTACTTAAATCTGTGATAAATTGCATGGCTTTTATGCAGACTGGTTAGCACAGTTGGTAAGGTGTTGGGTTTGCACTATCAAGTTACGACTGTCATTGGTTTGAATCCCAAGGAAGCTTGTTTTTATTTTACTAGTGTGGTTTGTGACTCTATACAATGTAATGCATATGTATTTTAACAACAATAGTCAAGTCTTCCAATGTACTTCTTAGTGAAACCCAACAGATAGCTTTATTTTCTCTTTGTTTACTCAAATATTGAATGAATATGTCTTATAACTTTAGTAGTAAAGTATTCAATTGACTTGCTTATGACACCCCATAGAATATATCATGTTTAGTACCTTGGACATTGTAGCTTATTTACTTAAATATCTGATAAATTGTCTGAGGGGTATGCAGACTGGTTAGCACAGTTGGTAAGGTGTTGGCTTTGCACTATCAAATTAAGACAGTCATTGGTTTGAATCCCATGTAAGCATGTTTTTATTTTACTAGTTTGCATTGTGGTTTTTGGATATATAATATGGATGCATGTCTTTTAACAACAATAGTCAAGACGTCCAATGGACTATTAAGTGAAACCCAACAGATAGCTTTATTTTCTTTTTGTTTACTCAAATATTGAATGTATATGTATTTAAACTTTAGTAGTAAAGTATTCTAATGTTACTTGCTTATGACACCACATAGAATATATCATGTTTAGTACATTGGACAATGTAGTTTATTTACTTAAATCTCTGATAAATTGTGTGAGGAGTATGTAGACTGGTTAGCGCAGTTGGTAAGGTGTTGTGTTATCACTATCAAATTAAAATGGTCAATGGTTTGAATCCTATATAAGCATGTTTTTATTTTACTAGTATGTATTGTGGTTTTTGGATATATAATATGAATGCATGTCTTTTAACAACAATAGTCAAGTCTTCCAATGGACTATTAAGTGAAACACAACAGACAGCTTTATTTTCTTTTTGTTTACTCAAATATTGAATGTATATGTTTTTAAACTTTAGTAGTAAAGTATTCTAATGACTTGCTTATGACACCCCATAGAATATATCATGTTTCGTACCTTGGACATTGTAGTTTATTTACTTAAATCTCTGATAAATGGCATGGCTTATATGTAGACTGGTTAGCACAGTTGGTAAGATGTTGGGGGTAGCACTATCAAATTAAGATTGTCATCGGTTTGAATCCCATGGAAGCATGTTTTATTTCAATTGTGTGTTTTGTGGCTCTATACAATGTAATGCATATGTATTTTAACAAAAATAGTCAATTCTTCCAATGAACTTCTAGTGAAACCCAAAAGATAGCTTTATTTTCTCTTTGTTTACTCAAATATTGAATGAATATGTCTTATAACTTTAGTAGTATAGTATTCTAATGACTTGTTTATGACACCCCATAGAATATATCATGTTTAGTACCTTGGACATTGTAGATTATTTACTTAAATCTCTGATAAATTATGTGATAGGTGTGCAGACTGTTTGGCACAGTTGGTAAGGTGTTTGGTTTGCGCTATCAAATGAAAATTGCTATTGGTGTGAATACCATGTAAGTTTGTTTTTATTTTACTAGCCTGCATTGTGGTTTGTGGATCTATAATATGAATTCATATCTTTTAACAACAATAGTCAAGTCTTCCAATGGACTATTATGGGAAAACCAACAGAATCGATTCTTCGTTAAATCCATTGCTCAGCAATGATCCGCTTTGTACCCGTACGACGCACATGCGCATTGAGGTGCATACGCATGTGCAGTTTCGACCTGATCGCACCGCTGTAAAACAACCTAGCGTGCGATCATTTCGGAATGACCCCCATGGTTTTGCCCATTTGCAAATAAAATGCTGCTAGAATCAGGTCTGAACTACTCCCTCTAGAATCTCTTTATCAGACTTTCTGCTTGCTCAGTTTCTGAAAATGCCACCTGCTGTCTGAAAAGTGGTACTGCACTATATTTCAGAGGAGATACACATGGCTTGCCGTCTATATCTTAAGAGGAAATCTTATCTCGTGCCATGAACGGCAGGCCATGATACTTTTTTCAGAAAGGTAATAGTGGACACATCTGTATGTCTTTTAACAACAATAGTCAAGTCTTCCAATGGACTTTTTAGTGAAACCAAATAGATAGCTTTATTTTCTTTTTGTTTACTCAAATATTGAATGTATATGTCTTTAAACTTTAATAGTAAAGTATTCTAATGACTTGCTTATGACACCCCATAGAATATCTCATGTTTAGTACATTGGACAATGTAGTTTATTTACTTAAATCTGTGATAAATTGCAACGCTTATATGCAGACTGGTTAGCACAGTTGGTAAGGTTTTGGGTTTGCACTATCAAGTTACGACTGTCATTGGTTTGAATCCCATGGAAGCATGTTTTTATTTTACTAGTGTGGTTTGTGGCTCTATACAATGTAATGCACATGTATTTTAACAACAATAGTCAAGTCTTCCAATGTACTTCTTAGTGAAACCCAACAGATAGCTTTATTTTCTCTTTGTTTACTCAAATATTGAATGAATATGTCTTATAACTTTAGTAGTAAAGTATTCTAATGACTTGCTTATGACACCCCATAGAATATATCATGTTTAGTACCTTGGACATTGTAGCTTATTTACTTAATCTCTGATAAATTGTCTGATGGGTATGCAGACTGGTTAGCCCAGTTGGTAAGGTGTTGGCTTTGCACTTTCAAATTAAGACTGTCATTGGTATGAATCCCATGGAAGAATGTTTTTATTTTACTAGTGTGGTTTGTGGCTCTATACAGTATAATGCATATGTATTTTAACAACAATAGTCAAGTGTTCCAATGTACTTCTTAGTGAACCCCAACAGATAGCTTTATTTTCTCTTTGTTTACTCAAATATTGAATGTATATGTCTTTAAACTTTAGTAGTAAAGTATTCTAATGACTTGCTTATGACACCCCATAGAAAATATCATGTTCAATATTTGAGTAAACAAAGAGAAAATAAAGCTATCTATTGGGTTTCACTAAAAAGTCCATTGGAAGACTTGACTATTGTTGTTAAAAGACATAGGCATTCATATTATAGAGCCACAAACCACACTAGTAAAATAAAAACATGTTAACATGGGATTCAAACCAATGACAGTCTTAATTTGATAGTGCAAACCCAACACCTTACTAACTGTGCTAATCAGACTGAGCATACCAGACACACAATTTATCAGAAATTTAAGTGAATAAGCTACAGTGTCCACGGAACTAAACATAATATATTCAATGGGGTGTCATAAGCAAGCCATTAGAATACTTTCCTACTAAATTTATAAGACATAAGCATTCAATATTTGAGTAAACAAAGAGAAAATAAAGCTATCTGTTGGGATTCACTAAGAAGTACATTGGAAGACTTGACTATTATTGTTAAAATACATATGCATTACATAGTATAGAGCCACAAACCACACTAGTAAAATAAAAACATGCTTCCATGGGATTCAAACCAATGACAGTCATAACTTGATAGTGCAAACCCAACACCTTACCAACTGTGCTAACCAGTCTGCACATACACCATGCAATTGATCACAGATTTAAGTAAATAAACTACATTGTCCAATGTACTAAACATGATATATTCTATGTGGTGTCATAAGCAAGTCATTAGAATACTTTACTACTAAAGTGTAAAGACATATACATTCAATATTTGAGTAAACAAAAAGAAAATAAAGCTATTTGTTGGGTTTCACTTAATAGTCCATTGGACGACTTGACTATTGTTGTTAAAAGACATGCATTCATATTATATATCCAAAAACCACAATGCAGACTAGTAAAATAAAGACATGCTCCCATGGGATTCAAACCAATGACAGTCTTAATTTGATAGTGCAAACCAAACACCTTACTAACTGTGCTAACCAGTCCACACACCAATCACCTAATTTTTCAGAGATTTAAGTAAATAAGCTACAATGTCCAAGGTACTAAACATGATATATTCTATGGGGTGTCATAAGCAAGTCATTAGAATACTTTACTTCTAAAGTGTTAAGAAATATGCATTCCATATTTGAATAAACAAAGATAAAAAAGCTATCTATTGGGTTTCACTAAGAAGTACATTGGAAGACTTGACTATTATTGTTAAAATACATATGCATTACATTGTATAGAGCCACAAACCACACTAGTAAAATAAAAACATGCTTCCATGGGATTCAAACCAATGACAGTCACAACTTGATAGTGCAAACCCAACACCTTACCAACTGTGCTAACCAGTCTGCACATACGCCATGCAATTGATCACAGATTTAAGTAAATAAACTACATTGTCCAATGTACTAAACATGATATATTCTATGTGGTGTCATAAGCAAGTCATTAGAATACTTTACTACTAAAGTGTAAAGACATATACATTCAATATTTGAGTAAACAAAAAGAAAATAAAGCTATCTGTTGGGTTTCACTTAATAGTCCATTGGACGACTTGACTATTGTTGTTAAAAGACATGCATTCATATTATATATCCAAAAACCACAATGCAGACTAGTAAAATAAAAACATGCTTACATGGGATTCAAAGCAATGACCATCTTAATTTGATAGTGAAAACCCAACACCTTACCAACTGTTCTAACCAGTCTGCATACCCATCGCACAATTTATCAGAGATTTAAGTAAATAAGCTACAATGTCCAAGGTACTAAACATGATATATTCTATGGGGTTTCATTAGCAAGTCATTAGAATACTTTACTTCTAAAGTGTTAAGAAATATGCATTACATATTTTTATAAACAAAGAAAATGTAGATATCCATTGGGTTTCAGTAAGAAGACCATTGGAAGACTTGACTATTGTTGTTAAAATAAATATGCATTACATTATATAGATCCACAAACTACTCTAGTAAAATAAAAATATGCTTACATGGGATTCAAACAAATGGCCTTCTTAATTTTATAGTGAAAAACCAACACCTTACCAGTCTGCATACCCATTGCACAATTTATCAGAGAATTAAGTAAATAAGCTACAATGTCCAAGGTACTAAACATGATATATTCTATGGGGTGTCATAAGCAAGTCATTAGAATACTTTACTACTAAAGTTATAAGACATATTAATTCAATATTTGAGTAAACAAAGAGAAAATAAAGCTATCTGTTGGGTTTCACTAAGAAGTACATTGGAAGACTTGACTATTATTGTTAAAATACATATGCATTACATTGTATAGAGCCACAAACCACACTAGTAAAATAAAAACATGCTTCCATGGGATTCAAACCGATGACAGTCATAACTTGATAGTGCAAACCCAACACCTTACCAACTGTGCTAACCAGTCTGCACACATACGCCATGCCATTGATCACAGATTTAAGTAAATAAACTACATTGTCCAATGTACTAAACATGATATATTCTATGTGGTGTCATAAGCAAGTCATTAGAATACTTTACTACTAAAGTGTAAAGACATATACATTCAATATTTGAGTAAACAAAAAGAAAATAAAGCTATTTGTTGGGTTTCACTTAATAGTCCATTGGACGACTTGACTATTGTTGTTAAAAGACATGCATTCATATTATATATCCAAAAACCACAATGCAGACTAGTAAAATAAAGACATGCTCCCATGGGTTTCAAACCAATGACAGTCTTAATTTGATAGTGCAAACCCAACACCTTACTAACTGTGCTAACCAGTCCACACACCAATCACTTAATTTTTCAGAGATTTAAGTAAATAAGCTACAATGTCCAAGGTACTAAACATGATATATTCTATGGGGTGTCATAAGCAAGTCATTAGAATACTTTACTTCTAAAGTGTTAAGAAATATGCATTCCATATTTGAATAAACAAAGATAAAAAAGCTATCTATTGGGTTTCACTAAGAAGTACATTGGAAGACTTGACTATTATTGTTAAAATACATATGCATTACATTGTATAGAGCCACAAACCACACTAGTAAAATAAAAACATGCTTCCATGGGATTCAAACCAATGACAGTCACAACTTGATAGTGCAAACCCAACACCTTACCAACTGTGCTAACCAGTCTGCACATACGCCATGCAATTGATCACAGATTTAAGTAAATAAACTACATTGTCCAATGTACTAAACATGATATATTCTATGTGGTGTCATAAGCAAGTCATTAGAATACTTTACTACTAAAGTGTAAAGACATATACATTCAATATTTGAGTAAACAAAAAGAAAATAAAGCTATCTGTTGGGTTTCACTTAATAGTCAATTGGACGACTTGACTATTGTTGTTAAAAGACATGCATTCATATTATATATCCAAAAACCACAATGCAGACTAGTAAAATAAAAACATGCTTACATGGGATTCAAAGCAATGACCGTCTTAATTTGATAGTGAAAACCCAACACCTTACCAACTGTTCTAACCAGTCTGCATACCCATCGCACAATTTATCAGAGATTTAAGTAAATAAGCTACAATGTCCAAGGTACTAAACATGATATATTCTATGGGGTTTCATTAGCAAGTCATTAGAATACTTTACTTCTAAAGTGTTAAGAAATATGCATTACATATTTTTATAAACAAAGAAAATATAGATATCCATTGGGTTTCAGTAAGAAGACCATTGGAAGACTTGACTATTGTTGTTAAAATAAATATGCATTACATTATATAGATCCACAAACTACTCTAGTAAAATAAAAATATGCTTACATGGGATTCAAACAAATGGCCTTCTTAATTTTATAGTGAAAAACCAACACCTAACCAGTCTGCATACCCATTGCACAATTTATCAGAGAATTAAGTAAATAAGCTACAATGTCCAAGGTACTAAACATGATATATTCTATGGGGTGTCATAAGCAAGTCATTAGAATACTTTACTACTAAAGTTATAAGACATATTAATTCAATATTTGAGTAAACAAAGAGAAAATAAAGCTATCTGTTGGGTTTCACTAAGAAGTACATTGGAAGACTTGACTATTATTGTTAAAATACATATGCATTACATTGTATAGAGCCACAAACCACACTAGTAAAATAAAAACATGCTTCCATGGGATTCAAACCGATGACAGTCATAACTTGATAGTGCAAACCCAACACCTTACCAACTGTGCTAACCAGTCTGCACACATACGCCATGCCATTGATCACAGATTTAAGTAAATAAACTACATTGTCCAATGTACTAAACATGATATATTCTATGTGGTGTCATAAGCAAGTCATTAGAATACTTTACTACTAAAGTGTAAAGACATATACATTCAATATTTGAGTAAACAAAAAGAA
Source organism: Pseudophryne corroboree (assembly GCF_028390025.1). Lineage (NCBI taxonomy): Eukaryota > Metazoa > Chordata > Amphibia > Anura > Myobatrachidae > Pseudophryne > Pseudophryne corroboree. Next base: position 1,556,535 of record NW_026967915.1, on the reverse strand, counting down.
AATAAAGCTATTTGTTGGGTTTCACTTAATAGTCCATTGGACGACTTGACTATTGTTGTTAAAAGACATGCATTCATATTATATATCCAAAAACCACAATGCAGACTAGTAAAATAAAGACATGCTCCCATGGGTTTCAAACCAATGACAGTCTTAATTTGATAGTGCAAACCCAACACCTTACTAACTGTGCTAACCAGTCCACACACCAATCACCTAATTTTTCAGAGATTTAAGTAAATAAGCTACAATGTCCAAGGTACTAAACATGATATATTCTATGGGGTGTCATAAGCAAGTCATTAGAATACTTTACTTCTAAAGTGTTAAGAAATATGCATTCCATATTTGAATAAACAAAGATAAAAAAGCTATCTATTGGGTTTCACTAAGAAGTACATTGGAAGACTTGACTATTATTGTTAAAATACATATGCATTACATTGTATAGAGCCACAAACCACACTAGTAAAATAAAAACATGCTTCCATGGGATTCAAACCAATGACAGTCACAACTTGATAGTGCAAACCCAACACCTTACCAACTGTGCTAACCAGTCTGCACATACGCCATGCAATTGATCACAGATTTAAGTAAATAAACTACATTGTCCAATGTACTAAACATGATATATTCTATGTGGTGTCATAAGCAAGTCATTAGAATACTTTACTACTAAAGTGTAAAGACATATACATTCAATATTTGAGTAAACAAAAAGAAAATAAAGCTATCTGTTGGGTTTCACTTAATAGTCAATTGGACGACTTGACTATTGTTGTTAAAAGACATGCATTCATATTATATATCCAAAAACCACAATGCAGACTAGTAAAATAAAAACATGCTTACATGGGATTCAAAGCAATGACCGTCTTAATTTGATAGTGAAAACCCAACACCTTACCAACTGTTCTAACCAGTCTGCATACCCATCGCACAATTTATCAGAGATTTAAGTAAATAAGCTACAATGTCCAAGGTACTAAACATGATATATTCTATGGGGTTTCATTAGCAAGTCATTAGAATACTTTACTTCTAAAGTGTTAAGAAATATGCATTACATATTTTTATAAACACAGAAAATATAGATATCCATTGGGTTTCAGTAAGAAGACCATTGGAAGACTTGACTATTGTTGTTAAAATAAATATGCATTACATTATATAGATCAACAAACTACTCTAGTAAAATAAAAATATGCTTACATGGGATTCAAACAAATGGCCTTCTTAATTTTATAGTGAAAAACCAACACCTTACCAGTCTGCATACCCATTGCACAATTTATCAGAGAATTAAGTAAATAAGCTACAATGTCCAAGGTACTAAACATGATATATTCTATGGGGTGTCATAAGCAAGTCATTAGAATACTTTACTACTAAAGTTATAAGACATATTAATTCAATATTTGAGTAAACAAAGAGAAAATAAAGCTATCTGTTGGGTTTCACTAAGAAGTACATTGGAAGACTTGACTATTATTGTTAAAATACATATGCATTACATTGTATAGAGCCACAAACCACACTAGTAAAATAAAAACATGCTTCCATGGGATTCAAACCGATGACAGTCATAACTTGATAGTGCAAACCCAACACCTTACCAACTGTGCTAACCAGTCTGCACACATACGCCATGCCATTGATCACAGATTTAAGTAAATAAACTACATTGTCCAATGTACTAAACATGATATATTCTATGTGGTGTCATAAGCAAGTCATTAGAATACTTTACTACTAAAGTGTAAAGACATATACATTCAATATTTGAGTAAACAAAAAGAAAATAAAGCTATCTGTTGGGTTTCACTTAATAGTCCATTGGACGACTTGACTATTGTTGTTAAAAGACATGCATTCATATTATATATCCAAAAACCACAATGCAGACTAGTAAAATAAAAACATGCTCCCATGGGATTCAAACCAATGACAGTCTTAATTTGATAGTGCAAACCCAACACCTTACTAACTGTGCTAATCAGTCCACACACCAATCACCTAATTTTTCAGAGATTTAAGTAAATAAGCTACAATGTCCAAGGTACTAAACATGACATATTCTATGGGGTGTCATAAGCAAGTCATTAGAATACTTTACTACTAAAGTTATAAGACATATTCATTCAATATTTGAGTAAACAAAGAGAAAATAAAGCTATCTGTTGGGTTTCACATAATAGTCCATTGGAAGACTTGACTATTGTTGTTAAAAGACATGCATCCATAATATATATATCCAAAAACCACAATGCAGACTAGTAAAATAAAAACATGCTACCATGGGATTCAAACCAATGACAGTCTTAATTTGATAGTGCAAACCCAACACCTCACCAACTGTGCTAACCAGTCTGCATATAAACTATGCAATTTATCAGAGATTTAAGTAAATAAACTGCAATGTCCAATGTACTAAATATGATATATTCTATGGGGTGTCATAAGCAAGTCATTAGAACACTTTACTACCAAAGTTTAAAGACATATACATTCAATATTTGAGTAAACAAAAAGAAAATAAAGTTATCTGTTGGGTTTCACTTAATTGTCCATTGAAAGACTTAACTATTGTTGTTAAAAGACATGCATTCATATTATATCTCCAAAAACCACAATGCAGACTAGTAAAACAAAAACAAGCTTACATGGTATTCAAAGCAATGACCGTCTTAATTTGATAGTGAAAAACCAACACCTTACCAACTGGGCTAACCAGTCTGCATACCCATTGCACAATTTATCAGAGATTTAAGTAAATAAGCTACAATGTCCAAGGTACTAAACATGATATATTCTTTGGGGTGTCATAAGCAAGTCATTAGAATACTTTACTACTAAAGTTATAAGACATATTCATTCAATATTTGAGTAAACAAAGAGAAAATAAAGCTATCTGTTGGGTTTCACTAAGAAGAACATTGGAAGACTTGACTATTATTGTTAAAATACATATGCATTACATTGTATAGAGCCACAAACCACACTAGTAAAATAAAAACATGCTTCCATAGGATTCAAACCAATGACAGTCTTAATTTGATAGTGCAAACCCAAAACCTCACCAACTTTGTTAACCAGTCTGCATATAAGCCATGCAATTTGTTAGAGATTTAAGTAAATAAACTACAATGTCCAATGTACTAAACATGATATATTCTATGGGGTGTCATAAGCAAGTCATTAGAATACTTTACTACTAAAGTTTAAAGACATATACATTCAATATTTAAGTAAACAAAACAAAATAAAGCTATCTGTTGGGTTTTACTTAATAGTCCATTGGAAGACTTGACTATTGTTGTTAAAAGACATGCATTCATATTATATATCCAAAAATCACAATGCAGACTAGAAAAATAAAAACATGCTTACATGGGAATCAAACCAACGACCTTCTTAATTTGATAGTGAAAATCCAACGTCTTACCAACTGTGCTAAACAGTCTGCATACCCACCGCACATTTTATCAGAAATTTAAGTAAATAAGCGACAATGTCCAAGGTACTAAACATAATATATTCTATGGGGTGTCATAAGCAAGTCATTAGAATACTTTACTACTAAAGTTTAAAGACATATACATTCAATATTTGAGTAAACAAAAAGAAAATAAAGCTATCTGTTGGGTTTCACTTAATAGTCCATTGGAAGACTTGACTATTGTTGTTAAAAGACATGCATCCATATTATATATCCAAAAACCACAATGCAGACTAGTAAAATAAAAACATGCTTATATGGGATTCAAACCAATGACTGTCTTAATTTGATAATGAAAACCCAACACCTTACCAACTGTGCTAACCAGTCTGCATACCCGTTGCACAATTTATCAGAGATTTAAGTAAATAAGCTACAATGTCCAAGGTACTAAACATGATATATTCTATGGGGTGTCATAAGCAAGTCATTAGAATACTTTACTTCTAAAGTGTTAAGAAATATGCATTCCATATTTGAATAAACAAAGATAAAAAAAGCTATCTATTGGGTTTCACTAAGAAGTACATTGGAAGACTTGACTATTATTGTTAAAATACATATGCATTACATTGTATAGAGCCACAAACCACACTAGTAAAATAAAAACATGCTTCCATGGGATTCAAACCGATGACAGTCATAACTTAATAGTGCAAACCCAACACCTTACCAACTGTGCTAACCAGTCGGCACACATACGCCATGCCATTGATCACAGATTTAAGTAAATAAACTACATTGTCCAATGTACTAAACATGATATATTCTATGTGTTGTCATAAGCAAGTCATTAGAATACTTTACTACTAAAGTGTAAAGACATATACATTCAATATTTGAGTAAACAAAAAGAAAATAAAGCTATCTGTTGGGTTTCACTTAATAGTCCATTGGACGACTTGACTATTGTTGTTAAAGACATGCATTCATATTATATATCCAAAAACCACAATGCAGACTAGTAAAATAAAAACATGCTCCCATGGGATTCAAACCAATGACAGTCTTAATTTGATAGTGCAAACCCAACACCTTACTAACTGTGCTAACCAGTCCACACACCAATCACCTAATTTTTCAGAGATTTAAGTAAATAAGCTACAATGTCCAAGGTACTAAACATGACATATTCTATGGGGTGTCATAAGCAAGTCATTAGAATACTTTACTACTAAAGTTATAAGACATATTCATTCAATATTTGAGTAAACAAAGAGAAAATAAAGCTATCTGTTGGGTTTCACTTAATAGTCCATTGGAAGACTTGACTATTGTTGTTAAAAGACATGCATCCATAATATATATATCCAAAAACCACAATGCAGACTAGTAAAATAAAAACATGCTACCATGGGATTCAAACCAATGACAGTCTTAATTTGATAGTGCAAACCCAACACCTCACCAACTGTGCTAACCAGTCTGCATATAAACTATGCAATTTATCAGAGATTTAAGTAAATAAACTGCAATGTCCAATGTACTAAATATGATATATTCTATGGGGTGTCATAAGCAAGTCATTAGAACACTTTACTACCAAAGTTTAAAGACATATACATTCAATATTTGAGTAAACAAAAAGAAAATAAAGTTATCTGTTGGGTTTCACTTAATTGTCCATTGAAAGACTTAACTATTGTTGTTAAAAGACATGCATTCATATTATATCTCCAAAAACCACAATGCAGACTAGTAAAACAAAAACAAGCTTACATGGGATTCAAAGCAATGACCGTCTTAATTTGATAGTGAAAAACCAACACCTTACCAACTGGGCTAACCAGTCTGCATACCCATTGCACAATTTATCAGAGATTTAAGTAAATAAGCTACAATGTCCAAGGTACTAAACATGATATATTCTATGGGGTGTCATAAGCAAGTCATTAGAATACTTTACTACTAAAGTTATAAGACATATTCATTCAATATTTGAGTAAACAAAGAGAAAATAAAGCTATCTGTTGGGTTTCACTAAGAAGAACATTGGAAGACTTGACTATTATTGTTAAAATACATATGCATTACATTGTATAGAGCCACAAACCACACTAGTAAAATAAAAACATGCTTCCATAGGATTCAAACCAATGACAGTCTTAATTTGATAGTGCAAACCCAAAACCTCACCAACTTTGTTAACCAGTCTGCATATAAGCCATGCAATTTGTTAGAGATTTAAGTAAATAAACTACAATGTCCAATGTACTAAACATGATATATTCTATGGGGTGTCATAAGCAAGTCATTAGAATACTTTACTACTAAAGTTTAAAGACATATACATTCAATATTTAAGTAAACAAAACAAAATAAAGCTATCTGTTGGGTTTTACTTAATAGTCCATTGGAAGACTTGACTATTGTTGTTAAAAGACATGCATTCATAATATATATCCAAAAATCACAATGCAGACTAGTAAAATAAAAACATGCTTATATGGGAATCAAACCAACGACCTTCTTAATTTGATAGTGAAAATCCAACGTCTTACCAACTGTGCTAAACAGTCTGCATACCCACCGCACAATTTATCAGAAATTTAAGTAAATAAGCGACAATGTCCAAGGTACTAAACATAATATATTCTATGGGGTGTCATAAGCAAGTCATTAGAATACTTTACTACTAAAGTTTAAAGACATATACATTCAATATTTGAGTAAACAAAAAGAAAATAAAGCTATCTGTTGGGTTTCACTTAATAGTCCATTGGAAGACTTGACTATTGTTGTTAAAAGACATGCATCCATATTATATATCCAAAAACCACAATGCAGACTAGTAAAATAAAAACATGCTTACATGGGATTCAAACCGATGACTGTCTTAATTTGATAATGAAAACCCAACACCTTACCAACTGTGCTAACCAGTCTGCATACCCGTTGCACAATTTATCAGAGATTTAAGTAAATAAGCTACAATGTCCAAGGTACTAAACATGATATATTCTATGGGGTGTCATAAGCAAGTCATTAGAATACTTTACTTCTAAAGTGTTAAGAAATATGCATTCCATATTTGAATAAACAAAGATAAAAAAAGCTATCTATTGGGTTTCACTAAGAAGTACATTGGAAGACTTGACTATTATTGTTAAAATACATATGCATTACATTGTATAGAGCCACAAACCACACTAGTAAAATAAAAACATGCTTCCATGGGATTCAAACCAATGACAGTCATAACTTGATAGTGCAAACCCAACACCTTACCAACTGTGCTAACCAGTCTGCACATACGCCATGCAATTGATCACAGATTTAAGTAAATAAACTACATTGTCCAATGTACTAAACATGATATATTCTATGTGGTGTCATAAGCAAGTCATTAGAATACTTTACTACTAAAGTGTAAAGACATATACATTCAATATTTGAGTAAACAAAAAGAAAATAAAGCTATCTATTTGGTTTCACTAAAAAGTCCATTGGAAGACTTGACTATTGTTGTTAAAAGACATACAGATGTGTCCACTATTACCTTTCTGAAAAAAGTATCATGGCCTGCCGTTCATGGCACGAGATAAGATTTCCTCTTAAGATATAGACGGCAAGCCATGTGTATCTCCTCTGAAATATAGTGCAGTACCACTTTTCAGACAGCAGGTGGCATTTTCAGAAACTGAGCAAGCAGAAAGTCTGATAAAGAGATTCTAGAGGGAGTAGTTCAGACCTGATTCTAGCAGCATTTTATTTGCAAATGGGCAAAACCATGGGGGTCATTCCGAAATGATCGCACGCTAGGTTGTTTTACAGCGGTGCGATCAGGTCGAAACTGCACATGCGTATGCACCTCAATGCGCATGTGCGTCGTACGGGTACAAAGCGGATCATTGCTGAGCAATGGATTTAACGAAGAATCGATTCACACAGCAGATCGCAAGGAGATTGACAGGAAGAGGGCATTTGTGGGTGGCAACTGAACGCTTTCTGGGAGTGTTTGGAAAAACGCAGGCGTGTCCAAGCGTTTGCAGGGCAGGTGTCTGACGTCAATTCCGGACACGAACAGGCTAAAGTGTTTGCCCCGAATTTACATCAGACACCCACCCTGCAAACGCATTGACACACCTGCGTTTTTCCAAACACTCCCAGAAAATGGTCAGTTGACATCCACAAATGTTTTCTTCCAGTCAATCTCCTTGCGATTGTCTGTGCGAATGGATTATTCATTAAATCCATTGCTCAGCAACGATCCACTTTGTACCTGTGCGACGCGCCTGCGTATTGCGGGGCACACACATGCGCAGTTATGTCCTGATCGCAGCTCAGCAAAACAACCTAGCGTGCAATCAGGCCTGCATGACCCCCATGGTTTTGCCCATCTGCTAACAAAATTGCAGCTATGGGGTGTCATTCCGAGTTGATCGCAGCCCTGCAAAATTTTGCAGGGCTACGATCAGGAACAGAGACATGCGGGGGATGCCCAGCACAGGGCCAGTCCGCCCCGCAGGTCAGTTACGCCCCCCCCTGCAGAAGTGCAAAAGTATTGCACAGCGGAGATGCTTTTGTACTTCAGGAGTAGCTCCCGGCCAGCGCAGCTTTAGCGTGCTGGCCGGGAGCTACTCATTACTACACGGCCCGCAGCAGCTGGTCAGCAGCAGCGATCGGGTCAGAATGACCCCCATGAGCCGTATGTGCAGGGCAATTTATCCATCATGCACACGGGAATATCAGCTGCAGCAGCTAATTGTGAAGTATTAATATTTTTCAAATACATCTCTCATACTAACTTCCAACATGTACCTGGCTCAATGTTGCCTATATGTTTAAAAAAATCTTTTTCCTTGTGATTGATAATGTGCTGATGAAGAGTTCATACAAACTCCACACAGAGATTCAATATAGAAATTATGATACTAACTAAAAGGCACTATTGATACTTGTCATTTTTTGCAATTGTTTGGTGGTTAAGGTGTGAGTAGAGAGAATTTTTGGTATTTCAATACCACATATATTTCACTGGGATCCGGTCTGAAGATCGACAGTGTCTGCCATACAAGTGGGTGCTGCGTCTGTCTGCCACAAATCGGTCCAGCGCTGAGGCTGTGTTGCCATAATAAGTCACTGGGTGCTCTGTGTGCCATACACGTGGGTGCTGCACCTGTCTGCCACAAATCGGTCCAGCGCTGAGGCTGTGTTGCCATAATAAGTCACTGGGTGCTCTGTCTGCCATACAAGTGGGTGCTGTGCCTGTCTGCCACAAATCAGTCCTGTGCTTGGGCTGTGCTCCATAATAAGTCACTGGGTGCTCTCTCTGCCATACAAGTGGGTGCTGTGCCTGTCTGCCACAAATCAGTCCTGTGCTTGGGCTGTGCTCCATAATAAATCACTGGGTGCTCTGTCTGCCATACAAGTGGGTGCTGTGCCTGTCTGCCACAAATCAGTCCTGTGCTTGGGCTGTGCTCCATAATAAATCACTGGGTGCTCTGTCTGCCATACAAGTGGGTGCTGTGCCTGTCTGCCACAAATCAGTCCTGTGCTTGGGCTGTGCTCCATAATAAATCACTGGGTGCTCTGTCTGCCATACAAGTGGGTGCTGTGCCTGTCTGCCACAAATCAGTCCAGTGCTTGGGCTGTGCTCCATAATAAGTCACTGGGTGCTCTGCCTGCCATACAAGTGGGTGAAGAAACATGAGACCCAGGGCCTGATCAGCCATAAGGCTGCAGCCTGGATAGCTGAGTCCTGGGGGGGCGCAGCACTGGCACAATAGATGCTTAGGCTCTACCTACTACTGGAAGCTGCAGATTCCATGCAGATCGCATTGGAAGACGGCCCTTATAGGAGACAGATGCCAGGGGTATTACTAGACCATTACCCAGCGCTACCCAGAATGAGCATGTAACCCCCTGGCTCTAAGCATATAACCCCTATGGCAAAAAGCATATGTAACCCCTGGCAACGAGCATGTAACCCCTGGCCACGAGCATGTGACCGGGTCAGACTTCCGGTCAGCAGAGTCAAGGATGCCGGTGGCTTCTCCTCCCACCTCTAGCCACCAACAGCACCGTGGGCAGCTACATGGACATCTGTATGTGCAGGGCAATTTATCCATCAGGCACACGGGAATATCAGCAGTGGCAGCTAATTGTGAAGTATTAATATATCTCCAATACATGTGGGAGTGCCAGTAGTGTCCTCGGTGCAGAGGTGTAGGTGGTGTAATCAGTGCAGGAGGGCTGGCAGTATCCCCAGTGCAGGAGTGTCAGTAGTGCGGGAGATGTCCTCCTTGCACTTGGTTGATGGTACAGTGGACACTTCTGGCACTCCCGCACTGCCAGCACCCCACTGCCCTCTTTTTTGGAGGCACAAGTATTATTTATATATTTTTAAAAAGATTATTATTATATATATATATATTTTTTTTTTTAATGGGATGGGAAAAAAAACCCCAAAAATTGCGTGGGGTCCCCCCTCCAAAGCATAACCAGCCTCGGGCTCTTCGAGCCAGTCCTGGTTCTAAAAATCCAGGGGGAAAATGGACAGGGCATCCCCTGTATTTTTAAAACCAGCACCGGGCTCTGTGCCTGGTGCTGGTGCAAAAAATACGGGGGACAAAAAGAGTAGGGGTCCCCCGTATTTTTTACACCAGCATCGGGCTCCACTAGCTGGACAGATAATGCCACAGCCAGGGGTCACTTTTATACAGTGCCCTGCGGCCATGGCATTAAATATCCAACTAGTCACCCCTGGCCAGGGTACCCTGGGGGAGTGGGGACCCCTTCAATCAAGGGGTCCACCCCCCAGCCACCCAAGGGCCAGGGGTGAAGCCCGAGGCTGTCCCCCCATCCAAAGGCTGCGGATGGGGGGCTGATAGCCTTGAGAAAATTGAAAGAATATTGTTTTTTCCAGTAGTACTACAAGTCCCAGCAAGCCTCCCCCGCAAGCTGGTACTTGGAGAACCACAAGTACCAGCATGCGGGAGAAAAACGTGCCCGCTGGTACCTGTAGTTCTAATGGAAAAAAAATACCCAAATAAAAACAGGAGACACACACCGTGACAGTAAAACTTTATTTCACACATGTCGACACACACATACTTACCTATGTTGACAGTGGCGTAACTAGAAATTTATCTCCCCCAAGCCAAAAACTTCTTCGGCGCCCCCCCCCATCCCCCATAATTGGGAGGAATAAAGGGGTAAATATGCGCGCGCCAGCAAAAAAGGGGGCGTGGATTCGTTGGGATGGGCGTGGTTTCGTTGGAATGGGCGTGGCATTGCAGGAAAAGACTACCTTATACCCCAGTTTTGCAACCTGCACGCCCAGACGTTGGCCACCACAGGAAAGAAAAATAATCCTGATTCATGCCCCTTACATTATTTGTAATTTTTCCTCCTTATAGTAATGCCCAGTATACATTATGCCACATACTGCAATGGCCCTTAGACAGTATGCCACACACAATAATGCACATGACACAGTATGTACACACCATAATGCCCCTGACACATTATGCCACACACCGTAATGCCTGTGACACATTATGACAGGAATCGCAATGCCCGTTATACATTATGCTACACACTGCACTGCCCCTGATACATTATAGCACATACAATGTCTGTGACACATTATGACACACACTGCAATGTCCGTGATACATTATACCACACACTGCAATGCCCGATACATTATAGCACATACAATGCCTGTGACACATTATGCCACACACTGCAATGACCTTGAGACATTATACCACAATGCCCGTGATATAGTATACCATACACCGTAATGCCTGTGACACATCGCAATGCCCGTTATACCCTATGCCACACACCGCAATGTCCGTTATATATTATGCCACACTGCAATGACCCTGAGACATTATACCACATACCACAATGCCCGTGATATAGTATACCACACACCGTAATGCCTGACACATTATGACACACACCGCAATGTCCGTGATACATTATGCCACACACTGCAATGACCCTGAGACATTATACCACATATCACAATGCCCGCGATATAATATACCATACACCGTAATGCCTGTGACACATTATGACACACACCGCAATGTCCGTGATACATTATGCCACACACCGTAATGCCCATTACACATTAAGTCCTACAGTAAGGCTTCTAATTACTTTTCAATTACCTGCTCGTTGTCAGGGGTTTCATGCACTGGGTGTCATGCTCGTTGCCAGGGGTTTTATGCTCTTGGTTCCATGCACGGTGCCTGGGGTTTTCATGCTCAGGGTGTCATGCTCGTTGCCAGGGGTTTCATGCACTGGGTGTCATGCTCGTTGCCAGGGGTTTCATGCACTGGGTGTCATGCTTGTTGCCAGGGGTTTCATGCACTGGGTGTCATGCTCGTTGCTAGGAGGTAGTCCTTGTTGCTAGGGCTGTGCTCCCAGTGCCACATATGTCTCCAGTGCCAGATATTCCCCCACGGTGCCAGGTACTCACATGCCCCCAGTGCCAAATATAGCCCCCCCATGTGCCAGGTACACATATACCTCCCCAGTGCCACATTATCCCCAGTGCCAGATATTCCCCCACAGTGCCACATTTGCCCCCAGTGCCAAAATATGCCCCAGTGCCAGATATTCCCCCCCAGTGCCACATATGCCCCGTGCCAGATATTCCCCCCCCAGTGCCACATATTGCCCCCCCCAGTGCCACATATGCCCCAGTGCCAGATATCCCCCCCCATGCCACATATGCCCCAGTTCCAGATATTCCCCCCCAGTGCCACATATGCCCCGTGCCAGATATTCCCCCCCAGTGCCACATATTGCCCCCCCCAGTGCCACATATGCCCCAGTGCCAGATATCCCCCCCGTGCCACATATGCCCCAGTTCCAGATATTCCCCCCCAGTGCCACATATGCCCCGTGCCAGATATTCCCCCCAGTGCCACATATTGCCCCCCCCAGTGCCACATATGCCCCAGTGCAAGATATCCCCCCCCCCGTGCCACATATGCCCCAGTGCCAGATATTCCCCCCAGTGCCATAAATGTCCCCAGTGCCAGATATTCTCTCCCCCCCCTCCCTGCCAAATATGCCCCCAGTGCCAGATATTCCCCCCAGTGCCATAAATGTCCCCAGTGCCAGATATTCCCCCCAGTGCCATAAATGTCCCCAGTGCCAGATATTCCCCCATTGCCAGATATGCCCCCTCAGTGCCAGATATGCCCCCTCAGTGCGTCGTTCCCCCCCCTTCCTCCTCCGCCGCCGCAGCCGCCGCTGCTCCCCTGCTGTTAGGAGGGACACAGAGGGCACAGTGCGCGCCTCTCCTGTGTCTCCGGCGGCCGCGGGTCATTGTAATAAAGGAAGTGCTCACGAACGGCACTTCCTTTATGAGACCCGCGGCCGCCGGAGACCCAGGAGGGACACAGGAGAGGCGCGCACTGTGCCCTCTGTGTCCCTCCTAACAGCAGGGAGGAAACGAGACCGCAGACTGACATGCGGACGCTCGTCCGCATGTCAGTCTGCACTAAATCAGTGGCGCCCCCGCAGCCCCTCGCCCCCCAAGCCACCGCGAGGGCTGCGGGGGCAGTAGTTACGCCACTGTATGTTGACTGTTTTCTGCCCAGCGATATCGGTGATCACACGGGCTCAGCAAGATCACTCAGCACACAGAGCTGCACCAGCGATGTGTGCTGAGCGATCTGTCACTGCCCGTGTTTGCAATAGAGAAAACATGGGTGATGACTAGATCTTTCAAGCATGCAGGGACGCACATCACTATCGCTATAGTCCATACACACATAGAGATGTGTGCTGTATTTCTAAGTGACTCAGCAAATCAATTAGAAAAGCAGCCCAAATCGCTATGTGTGTGTGATCGTATTCAGGTCATTCTGATGTACAGTATTGCCAGCTTTAGAGTCCAGTTCTTAATTGTGTAGGTGTGAAAATCTCAGTGTGAGAGGCCTTTGAAGTAGATTCCTTGGGGAATAGAGTTACAGCACAGTAACGTGTATTCTGGGTGGGGGAAGGGCTGCTGTCCTGGAATTTGAAATAAACAGTGAACTTTTAGCAATTCAGAGCCTCAGTTTATTAATGCAAAAATTGGGGTTATTTGTTACTCAGAGCACAGAGGTGAATGAAGTCTAAAGTGACATTAAAGAATAAGTTAATTAAAACCTAATAGTGCTACAAGGTAATGGAACATATTATAAGACTTTGCAATGATAAAATAATTCCAACTAAATAGTATAAATATACTGTAAGTTAGACAAAACTGAATGCAATCACTTGGATGCTTTGTACAATCCATACACAATTACAAAATACAGTGTTGCAGAGGTGACTACTTTTTTTTTTTAAACAATTTTCAAGATTGCATAACAAATGTAATACTAGGGTGAAGTACATGTTACAGATAAAATATAACAAATTAATTAATTTAAGCAGGTAGTCTAATTTTGATATTTCAAGCATTTGCAGAAAGGATGAGTACGATAGGTAAAGGGCCCTTTATGCAAATTCTATGCATTATTCGTTTGCGTACTGTCTTTTTTGATGTGTCGACATATGGCCTGTCGACCAATATTGGTCGACCTAATGACTGTTGACCTTTTTGTCGACAATATGATCCATTCCAATTACATGCAGCTGGCTTGTCCATTTCTTTCTATAATCACTGGCAGCACAGAAAATAAATGGTCTACATAATTATTACAGGTCTCCAATGTAAGTACGTTTTTCCAAAATGTATTGATGCCATCAATCAGTTGCTCTTTTGTCCTTGGCTTACATTGAGAACGAATATAACTTTTCATTTGAGACCACACTAGCTCGATAGGATTCATGTCCGGTGATCTGTGAAAAGTCAATAAAGGGAGAGAATTTAAATATGGAATATTTGGCATTTCATGCTTTACAGGAAGCATCAGTCTACAGGGCAAAACTGTACTTACTCTGGTGGTGTGCGTTACCAAATGATGCCTTTTTCCTCTATGAATTTGGCCGAAGCACTATGTTTTGGATCATTGTCCTGGAACATTCGATGTCCAGATGACCAATACTTTCTTACATACGGCACTAAAGTATCATTAATGATCATGGACTGGAAGAATGTTTTATCCATGATACCTGACGTAGAACAATAAAAAAAACAGGATTTTATATACCTACCAGTAAATCCTTTTCTCGTAGTCCATAGACTTACAGTAGTCACTGGACAGTAGTTCTAAATAGAAAATATTGAAAAACAACATAGTAATGTACATTACTACTGTACTTTATATGTACCTTCAAAAATTAAAATTGGTCCTGGGCCTCTGCGGGAGATACCACCCCACACATGTACTTTTAATGGGTGCTTTGGAGATGGCTTAAATGATAAATGGCCACGTTTGCGGAAGGACCTCCTTGCAAACCTCTCAAGTGCTACAGAAGTTTCATCTGTAAATATGACATTGTCAAAATTTTCTCCAATAGCAATCCATTGACGAGCCTGTTGAACTCTCTTTTCCTTGTTAACATCTCTAATCATGTGAGTCATCCTGTGAAAGGAATGTAAAATGGGATACAGTTTACAGTGGGAATAGGATAATTGAGCGTCCAAACTAAGATAATGTTAAAGAAAAATCAGATGCTGATTTCAGAGATGTAATTAGTTTACCGCACTGTATACAAACTGTATAGAAATTGTATTATAATTGTAATTGAAATTTCAATTTACTGTACAGTACCTAGCACCGGCATAAGTCCAACCAAGTTGCCTCCGCATTCTTTTTATGCTACTACAGGAGATGTCAAGGCCATACTCAGCTTGCAGAATACGACGGAGTTCTATGGCAGTAAGCTCATCATTATCAGCAGTCAGCTCATCTACTATTTTCTTGACTCTCCTAAAGTACAGTCGATGAAAAATTAGAGATTATAATCAAAATGTAAAGTACTATCTATAGTATATCTATGCCATATCAGCAAGAATACAGTATTGTCAAAGAGTTTAAATAAAAACAAATGACAAGGGTGTATCGTACTGTATGTGTATCGGCAGAGCCGGATTAAGACCATGGGGGGCCTGTGGCTCTTAATACTGTGGAGCCTCTAATAAAAAGAAGGCAGCTGAATATATATATATATATATATATATGCAGCAACTTAATGTGCTCCCCAAGCAGCACACGGCGGACCTCCTGACCTGCCCTGCACTACCGTCCCCACTGCAGCAGTGGCCACACAGACAGGACAGCTGAGCTGAGCGACGGCTCAGCTGTCCAATAATGTATGAATGAAGTAGCCAGTCATTGGATGGGCACGCAGGCTGCAGGGACTGGCTGCTTCATTCATATATTATTGGACAGCTGAGCTGTCGCTCAGCTCAGCTGTCCTACCTGTGCGGCCGCCTATGCAGCGAGGACGTGAGCCGGGAGCCCAGCACCGCAGATTGGATCGGAAGAGAGATCCGATCTGTGGTGTGGCAGGGGGCCCTTTGGAAAGGGGGGCCCGGGGTACGTACTCCCCCCCCCCCCCCTTTAATCTAGCTCTGTGTATCGGTGCTCTCTCCTCCAGCGATTTTAAGCTGAAAGCAGCTCCCTTTTGGTTGTTTGAGCTGCTTTTGTGAATAATGTTGAAAAGCATACCATATAGATGCCTCTGTTGAAGTCACAGTATTTGCGGTCATCCTCCTGGCTAATGCTCCTACCGGTAGCCTTTTAGTTGGAGTGGACATCTTATTCGCTTTAACCGCAATGTGACCGCTTGTCCTCCCGGCCGGTACTTTCACTCCTGGCCTTATCCGGAGTCAATGGGCAGATGGTTACACAGCCATTTCCCTGCTTTGGGGATGTGATTCAGCCAGCCAGCTGATGGATAATGATCCGCTGCAGTCTGTGTATGGAGATGGTGACAGACGCGTTTCCCAGCCTACTCAATAGCATCGGCCGCTTCCTCAATTTTTTTATTTTTTATGTGATGCCGGCCGGCACTAAGTATAATTGTGAAAAGGAATATTGATAGAAATAAAAATATTTTTTAAATATCCACAACAGATGTGTATAGCGCTCTCTCGATTGTTTTTTTCTCTAATTCAGATCTATTCACTTGCTAGCTATTTTTTGCAGCGCTGCGAACAGATAGACGCCACCTATAGGGGAGTGTACTTTAGCTTTGCAAGTGTGCGAACGCGTGTGCATCCGCCCTGTACAAAAACAGCTTGTGCAGTTTCTGAGTTGCTCTGACCTAACTCAGCCGCAGCGATCCCTTCAGCCTATTCAAGCCCGGAATTGACATCAGACACCCACCCTGCAAATGCCTCAACACGCCTGCGTTTTTCCAGACACTCCCAGAAAATGGTCAGTTGACACCCACAATCGCGCTCTTCCTATCAATCTCTTTGCGATCGGCTGTGCGAATGGATTCTTCGCTAGAACCAGTGCACAGCAACGATCCGCTTTGTACCCATACGACGTGCCTGGAAAAATTGACTACTGGGACCTACACACGTAGCGATTTAGGCTGCTTTTCTAAGTGATTTGAGTGAATCGCTTAGAAATTCAGCACAAATTGCTCTGTGCGTGGACTATAGCAATAGTGATGCGCATCCCCGCGCTTCACTATCGCCCATCTAGTTAGTTCAAGCATGTGTGAAAGATCTAGTCATCTCCCGTGTTTTCTCTATTGAGAACTCGTGCAGTGACAGATCGCTCAGCACACATTGTTGGTGCAGCGCTGTGTGCTGAGCGATCTGAGCAATCTAATACCCCGTGTGTAGGCCCCATTATTCAGCAGCAGAAAAGAAAAGTATAATATATCCATTGGATTAAAGAGAAGCAATAGGTTATAGCAATACAGTAACTGAGACAATTTAGGCTTTGTTCATGAACCCATAATAATCTCTGGATTACACACTGAATTGAGAAAAAAATAACTGCGTTCTCTCCCTCTTTCATCATCAAATGCTGTTCATACTTATAGTAGGTAGGGATGAGCGGGCTCAGATCTACAAGATCCGAGCCCATCCGAACTTCCCGATCCGAGCCGGGATCAGAGTCCGGCTCGGGTTTTCCTTCCAGACTCAGATCCCGGAACAAGTCAAAACGTCATCATCCCGCTGTCGGATTCTCGCGAGATCTGGACTATATGCTATTCCACACTTCTTGCTGCAATTATCACTCCAGCATTGCAGAGGGAGCAGGACGGACATGTCTGTTGTCTGTCTGTGGGAGGGTGGCGGGAAGGGTGGCGTGGGGTGGGTGCTGGTTCTGCTGTCGGTGCTGTTGTCCTGTGCTGTAACAAATCAGTCCAGTGCTTGGGCTATGCTGCCATAATAAGTCACTGGGTGCTCTGTCTGCCATACAAGTGGGGGCTGCATCTGTCTGCCATAAATCAGTCCAGTGCTGTGGCTGTGCTCCATAATAAGTCACTGGGTGCTCTGTGTGCCATACACATGGGTGCTGTGTCTGTCTGCCACAAATCAGTCCAGTGCTGGGGCTATGCTGCCATAATAAGTCACTGAGTGCTCTGTCTGCCATACAAGTGGGGGCTGCGTCTGTCTGCATAAATCAGTCCAGTGCTGTAGCTGTGCTCGATAATAAGTCACTCAGTGCTCTGTCTGCCATACAAGCGGGTGAAGAAACATGAGACCCAGGGCCTGATCAGCCTGGATGTCTGAGTCCTGGGGGGGGCGCAGCACCGGCACAATAGATGCTTAGGCTCTACCTACTACTGGAAGCTGCAGATTCCATGCAGACAGCATGGAAGATGGCCCTTTAAAAATGGCAGCTGCCTTCTAGGAAACATATACTAGAGGTATTACTAGACCATTACCCAGCGCTACCCGGAATGAGCATGTAACCCCCTGGCACTGAGCATGTAACCCCCTGGCACTGAGCATGTAACCCCTATAGCAACAAGCATATGTAACCCCTGGCAACGAGCATGTAACCCCTGGCAATGAGCATGTGACCGGGTCCAACTTCCGGTCAGCAGAATCACGGATGCCGGCGGAGTGCTGGCAGTATCCCCAGTGCAGTTGTGCTGGTGGTATCCTCAGTGCAGGAGTGTCGGCAGCCCCCGCACCCCACCCGCGATCGCGGCACCCCCGCACCCCAACCGCGATCGCTGCACCCCCCGCACCCCACCCATGATCGCGGTACCCCCGCACCCCACCCACGATCGCGGCACCCCCCGCATATCACCCGCGATCGCGGCACCCCCCGCATATCACCCACGATCGCGGCACCCCCCGCATATCACCCACGATCGCAGCACCTCTGCTCCCCTCCTGCAGTCACTGCCCCCCCAAGATCGCGGCACCCCTTCCCCCTCGCCACCACCAGGGCCAGCTCCAGCCCGCACCGGCTCCCGCACCGGTAATTCACCCCCCCCGCGCCCGCCAGCCTCCCTCCGCCCGCACCGGCTCCCGCACCGCTAATTCACCCCCCCAACCCGTCCGCCAGCCTACCTCCGCCCGCACCGGCTCCCGCACCGCTAATCCCCCCCCCCCCCCCGCGCCAGCCTTCTGTCACTTCAGACGCGCACAGAGCTAATCAGGTGAGTGCCACGGAGTGGCGCTTCCTGATTGGCTGAAGAGACACTTCTGTGACAGCATGGGACCCCTTTCAGTCCGTTTGGTCCGGGTGTTCGGTTTGTTGTTTTGCCAAGTACGTGGATTATAATCTGGACCCTGGATCAGGTGAGTATAATTATCTTTTATTTTCAGGTACCCGTGGATTCTACTTGGAGAAGAGGACCGACTGCTTTGTGTCAACATTGGTAAGTATGTGTGTGTCGACATGTGTGAAATAAAGTTTTACTGTCACGGTGTGTGTCTCCTGTTTTTATTTGGGTATTTTTTTTCCATTAGAACTACAGGTACCAGCGGGCCCGTTTTTCTCCCGCATGCTGGTACTTGTGGTTCTCCAAGTACCAGCTTGCGGGGAGGCTTGCTGGGACTTGTAGTACTGCTGGAAAAAACAATATTCTTTCAATTTTCTCAAGGCTATCAGCCCCCCATCCGCAGCCTTTGGACGGGGGGGACAGCCTCAGGCTTCACCCCTGGCCCTTGGGTGGCTGGGGGGGACCCCTTGATTGAAGGGGTCCCCACTCCCCCAGGGTACCCCGGCCAGGGGTGACTAGTTGGATATTTAATGCCACGGCCGCAGGGCACTGTATAAAAGTGACCCCCGGCTGTGGCATTATCTGTCCAGCTTGTGGAGCCCGATGCTGGTGTAAAAAATACGGGGGACCCCTACACTTTTTGTCCCCCGTATTTTTTGCACCAGCACCAGGCGCAGAGCACGGTGCTGGTTTTAAAAATACGGGGGATCCCCTGTCCATTTTTCCCCTGGATTTTTAGAACCAGGACCGGCTCGAAGAGCCCGAGGCTGGTTATGCTTTGGAGGGGGGACCCCACGCAATTTTTTTTCGGCTTTTTCCCATTCCATTTGAACAAAAAAAAATAATAATAATCTTTTTAAAAATATATAAATAATACTTGTGCCTCCAAAAAAGACAAACCAAGTACCTAATCCCTTCTAATATAAATAGATATGCTATTACCCCAAAAAAAAACACCAAAAAAAACATGTTTTTAAATTTTTTTATTAGATTCCGCCAGCAAAGTGTGGCGGATTGAAAATGACCGAAACCGAAACGTTAAGCTGGCAGAACAGGGTCACGTATGTTCTTGATTATTGAAAAGTCCTAGAGTGCCGCCTATCGTTTGTGATATGTTTGCTTTTTGAAGCTCAGGAGGGCACCAGGCAAGCTGTACATTTTACTACATTGGGAGTGTCGAATATCTACATCTGGTATATATATATATATATATATATATATATATATATATATATATTTATTTGCCTTGGCAGCCCAACCATGCTGGTATCCATAGTTCAGTATAAAAATAAGTAAATCTAATAAATGTATTGTGGTGAAAGAAAAGCCCAGTTTCACTGAAAAAAAGACACTTCTGCATGTTTTGAAATTAAAAAACAAAACAAAACTGAAGAACTGTAGGAAGGCACTGTCCGCCTACTTCGGTGACATCTCAAGTTGGACAGAAGTTGGAAGGTTGGTTGGTCTGATGAAAAGTTGGTTAGATGTGTGGAGCACTGGTAAAAAGTTGGTGAGATGTGTGGGGCACTGTTTTAGTTGAACAGACAAGTTGGATGGTTGGAAGTTTGGAGTGTTGGAGAAAAGTTGGTCTGATGTATGGCTAGCTTAAGTCCAGACCTACTTAGAAACTGCACAACATTTTTTACCATAGCAGGCCTGCACAAGCGATTGCAGCCTTGCTATGGGGAAGAAACAACCCTCATAGGCGGAGATACGGGCTGCAAAAAGCAGCTTCGTGCGATCAACTCGTAATGAGGCCCTTTATTTGGAAATATTTTATCATTGCAAAATCTTATATGTTCTTTTACTCTATAGCACTAAGGTTTTTCTTAACTTATTATTTAATTTCACTTTAAACTTAATTCACCTCTGTGCTCTGAGCAACATACTGTATAGTAACATCCCCCAGCCAGGATAAAATCTGTACCCACCAAGGAGTCTACTTCAAAGGCCTCTCATACTGAGATTTTCACACCTACACAATTAGCAATTAGACTCTAAAGCTGGCCATAAATCAGAACGACCTGATTACAGTGTCTATTTAACAGCAATGTTGGTGGAAAGCTACGTTACGTGATGCACTGGACACCCAGTGGTGAAACTATGAATTGTCATGAATTGTCATTGCACAACATGATGGCCCAACAACAAAAGGAATTCATGTCATGCCAAATTTACTGCCATTGCACTCTTTTCAGAAAGGTAATAGTGGACACATCTGTAGGCATTCATATTATAGAGCCACAAACCACACTAGTAAAATAAAAACATGTTAACATGGGATTCGAACCAATGACAGTCTTAATTTGATAGTGCAAACCCAACACCTAACTAACTGTGCTAACCAGACTGTGCATACCAGACACACAATTTATCAGAAATTTAAGTGAAAAGCTACAGTGTCCACGGAACTAAACATAATATATTCAATGGGGTGTCATAAGCAAGTCATTAGAATACTTTCCTACTAAATTTATAAGACATAAGCATTCAATATTTGAGTAAACAAAGAGAAAATAAAGCTATCTGTTGGGGTTCACTAAGAAGTACATTGGAAGACTTGACTATTATTGTTAAAATACATATGCATTACATTGTATAGAGCCACAAACCACACTAGTAAAATAAAAACATGCTTCCATGGGATTCAAACCAATGACAGTCATAACTTGATAGTGCAAACCCAACACCTTACCAACTGTGCTAACCAGTCTGCACATACGCCATGCAATTGATCACAGATTTAAGTAAATAAACTACATTGTCCAATGTACTAAACATGATATATTCTATGTGGTGTCATAAGCAAGTCATTAGAATACTTTACTACTAAAGTGTAAAAACATATACATTCAATATTTGAGTAAACAAAAAGAAAATAAAGCTATTTGTTGGGTTTCACTTAATAGTCCATTGGACGACTTGACTATTGTTGTTAAAAGACATGCATTCATATTATATATCCAAAAACCACAATGCAGACTAGTAAAATAAAGACATGCTCCCATGGGATTCAAACCAATGACAGTCTTAATTTGATAGTGCAAACCCAACACCTTACTAACTGTGCTAACCAGTCCACACACCAATCACCTAATTTTTCAGAGATTTAAGTAAATAAGCTACAATGTCCAAGGTACTAAACATGATATATTCTATGGGGTGTCATAAGCAAGTCATTAGAATACTTTACTTCTAAAGTGTTAAGAAATATGCATTCCATATTTGAATAAACAAAGATAAAAAAGCTATCTATTGGGTTTCACTAAGAAGTACATTGGAAGACTTGACTATTATTGTTAAAATACATATGCATTACATTGTATAGAGCCACAAACCACACTAGTAAAATAAAAACATGCTTCCATGGGATTCAAACCAATGACAGTCACAACTTGATAGTGCAAACCCAACACCTTACCAACTGTGCTAACCAGTCTGCACATACGCCATGCAATTGATCACAGATTTAAGTAAATAAACTACATTGTCCAATGTACTAAACATGATATATTCTATGTGGTGTCATAAGCAAGTCATTAGAATACTTTACTACTAAAGTGTAAAGACATATACATTCAATATTTGAGTAAACAAAAAGAAAATAAAGCTATCTGTTGGGTTTCACTTAATAGTCCATTGGACGACTTGACTATTGTTGTTAAAAGACATGCATTCATATTATATATCCAAAAACCACAATGCAGACTAGTAAAATAAAAACATGCTTACATGGGATTCAAAGCAATGACCGTCTTAATTTGATAGTGAAAACCCAACACCTTACCAACTGTTCTAACCAGTCTGCATACCCATCGCACAATTTATCAGAGATTTAAGTAAATAAGCTACAATGTCCAAGGTACTAAACATGATATATTCTATGGGGTTTCATTAGCAAGTCATTAGAATACTTTACTTCTAAAGTGTTAAGAAATATGCATTACATATTTTTATAAACAAAGAAAATATAGATATCCATTGGGTTTCAGTAAGAAGACCATTGGAAGACTTGACTATTGTTGTTAAAATAAATATGCATTACATTATATAGATCCACAAACTACTCTAGTAAAATAAAAATATGCTTACATGGGATTCAAACAAATGGCCTTCTTAATTTTATAGTGAAAAACCAACACCTTACCAGTCTGCATACCCATTGCACAATTTATCAGAGAATTAAGTAAATAAGCTACAATGTCCAAGGTACTAAACATGATATATTCTATGGGGTGTCATAAGCAAGTCATTAGAATACTTTACTACTAAAGTTATAAGACATATTAATTCAATATTTGAGTAAACAAAGAGAAAATAAAGCTATCTGTTGGGTTTCACTAAGAAGTACATTGGAAGACTTGACTATTATTGTTAAAATACATATGCATTACATTGTATAGAGCCACAAACCACACTAGTAAAATAAAAACATGCTTCCATAGGATTCAAACCGATGACAGTCATAACTTGATAGTGCAAACCCAACACCTTACCAACTGTGCTAACCAGTCTGCACACACACGCCATGCCATTGATCACAGATTTAAGTAAATAAACTACATTGTCCAATGTACTAAACATGATATATTCTATGTGGTGTCATAAGCAAGTCATTAGAATACTTTACTACTAAAGTGTAAAGACATATACATTCAATATTTGAGTAAACAAAAAGAAAATAAAGCTATCTGTTGGGTTTCACTTAATAGTCCATTGGACGACTTGACTATTGTTGTTAAAAGACATGCATTCATATTATATATCCAAAAACCACAATGCAGACTAGTAAAATAAAAACATGCTCCCATGGGATTCAAACCAATGACAGTCTTAATTTGATAGTGCAAACCCAACACCTTACTAACTGTGCTAACCAGTCCACACACCAATCACCTAATTTTTCAGAGATTTAAGTAAATAAGCTACAATGTCCAAGGTACTAAACATGACATATTCTATGGGGTGTCATAAGCAAGTCATTAGAATACTTTACTACTAAAGTTATAAGACATATTCATTCAATATTTGAGTAAACAAAGAGAAAATAAAGCTATCTGTTGGGTTTCACTTAATAGTCCATTGGAAGACTTGACTATTGTTGTTAAAAGACATGCATCCATAATATATATATCCAAAAACCACAATGCAGACTAGTAAAATAAAAACATGCTACCATGGGATTCAAACCAATGACAGTCTTAATTTGATAGTGCAAACCCAACACCTCACCAACTGTGCTAACCAGTCTGCATATAAACTATGCAATTTATCAGAGATTTAAGTAAATAAACTGCAATGTCCAATGTACTAAATATGATATATTCTATGGGGTGTCATAAGCAAGTCATTAGAACACTTTACTACCAAAGTTTAAAGACATATACATTCAATATTTGAGTAAACAAAAAGAAAATAAAGTTATCTGTTGGGTTTCACTTAATTGTCCATTGAAAAACTTAACTATTGTTGTTAAAAGACATGCATTCATATTATATCTCCAAAAACCACAATGCAGACTAGTAAAACAAAAACAAGCTTACATGGGATTCAAAGCAATGACCGTCTTAATTTGATAGTGAAAAACCAACACCTTACCAACTGGGCTAACCAGTCTGCATACCCATTGCACAATTTATCAGAGATTTAAGAAAATAAGCTACAATGTCCAAGGTACTAAACATGATATATTCTATGGGGTGTCATAAGCAAGTCATTAGAATACTTTACTACTAAAGTTATAAGACATATTCATTCAATATTTGAGTAAACAAAGAGAAAATAAAGCTATCTGTTTGGGTTCACTAAGAAGAACATTGGAAGACTTGACTATTATTGTTAAAATACCTATGCATTACATTGTATAGAGCCACAAACCACACTAGTAAAATAAAAACATGCTTCCATAGGATTCAAACCAATGACAGTCTTAATTTGATAGAGCAAACCCAAAACCTCACCAACTTTGTTAACCAGTCTGCATATAAGCCATGCAATTTGTTAGAGATTTAAGTAAATAAACTACAATGTCCAATGTACTAAACATGATATATTCTATGGGGTGTCATAAGCAAGTCATTAGAATACTTTACTACTAAAGTTTAAAGACATACACATTCAATATTTAAGTAAACAAAACAAAATAAAGCTATCTGTTGGGTTTTACTTAATAGTCCATTGGAAGACTTGACTATTGTTGTTAAAAGACATGCATTCATATTATATATCCAAAAATCACAATGCAGACTAGTAAAATAAAAATATGCTTACATGGGAATCAAACCAACGACCTTCTTAATTTGATAGTGAAAATCCAACGTCTTACCAACTGTGCTAAGCAGTCTGCATACCCGTTGCACAATTTATCAGAGATTTAAGTAAATAAGCTACAATGTCCAAGGTACTAAACATGATATATTCTATGGGGTGTCATAAGCAAGTCATTAGAATACTTTACTTCTAAAGTGTTAAGAAATATGCATTCCATATTTGAATAAATAAAAATAAAAAAAGCTATCTATTGGGTTTCACTAAGAAGTACATTGGAAGACTTGACTATTATTGTTAAAATACATATGCATTACATTGTATAGAGCCACAAACCACACTAGTAAAATAAAAACATGCTTCCATGGGATTCAAACCAATGACAGTCATAACTTGATAGTGCAAACCCAACACCTTACCAACTGTGCTAACCAGTCTGCACATACGCCATGCAATTGATCACAGATTTAAGTAAATAAACTACATTGTCCAATCTACTAAACATGATATATTCTATGTGGTGTCATAAGCAAGTCATTAGAATACTTTACTACTAAAGTCTAAAGACATATACATTCAATATTTGAGTAAACAAAAAGAAAATAAAGCTATCTATTTGGTTTCACTAAAAAGTCCATTGGAAGACTTGACTATTGTTGTTAAAAGACATAGGCATTCATATTATAGAGCCACAAACCACACTAGTAAAATAAAAACATGTTAACATGGGATTCGAACCAATGACAGTCTTAATTTGATAGTGCAAACCCAACACCTTACTAACTGTGCTAACCAGACTGTGCATACCAGACACACAATTTATCAGAAATTTAAGTGAAAAGCTACAGTGTCCACGGAACTAAACATAATATATTCAATGGGGTGTCATAAGCAAGTCATTAGAATACTTTCCTACTAAATTTATAAGACATAAGCATTCAATATTTGAGTAAACAAAGAGAAAATAAAGCTATCTGTTGGGGTTCACTAAGAAGTACATTGGAAGACTTGACTATTATTGTTAAAATACATATGCATTACATTGTATAGAGCCACAAACCACACTAGTAAAATAAAAACATGCTTCCATGGGATTCAAACCAATGACAGTCATAACTTGATAGTGCAAACCCAACACCTTACCAACTGTGCTAACCAGTCTGCACATACGCCATGCAATTGATCACACATTTAAGTAAATAAACTACATTGTCCAATGTACTAAACATGATATATTCTATGTGGTGTCATAAGCAAGTCATTAGAATACTTTACTACTAAAGTGTAAAGACATATACATTCAATATTTGAGTAAACAAAAAGAAAATAAAGCTATTTGTTGGGTTTCACTTAATAGTCCATTGGATGACTTGACTATTGTTGTTAAAAGACATGCATTCATATTATATATCCAAAAACCACAATGCAGACTAGTAAAATAAAGACATGCTCCCATGGAATTCAAACCAATGACAGTCTTAATTTGATAGTGCAAACCCAACACCTTACTAACTGTGCTAACCAGTCCACACACCAATCACCTAATTTTTCAGAGATTTAAGTAAATAAGCTACAATGTCCAAGGTATTAAACATGATATATTCTATGGGGTGTCATACGCAAGTCATTAGAATACTTTACTTCTAAAGTGTTAAGAAATATGCATTCCATATTTGAATAAACAAAGATAAAAAAGCTATCTATTGGGTTTCACTAATAAGTACATTGGAAGACTTGACTATTATTGTTAAAATACATATGCATTACATTGTATAGAGCCACAAACCACACTAGTAAAATAAAAACATGCTTCCATGGGATTCAAACCAATGACAGTCACAACTTGATAGTGCAAACCCAACACCTTACCAACTGAGCTAACCAGTCTGCACATACGCCATGCAATTGATCACAGATTTAAGTAAATAAACTACATTGTCCAATGTACTAAACATGATATATTCTATGTGGTGTCATAAGCAAGTCATTAGAATACTTTACTACTAAAGTGTAAAGACATATACATTCAATATTTGAGTAAACAAAAAGAAAATAAAGCTATCTGTTGGGTTTCACTTAATAGTCCATTGGACGACTTGACTATTGTTGTTAAAAGACATGCATTCATATTATATATCCAAAAACCACAATGCAGACTAGTAAAATAAAAACATGCTCCCATGGGATTCAAACCAATGACAGTCTTAATTTGATAGTGCAAACCCAACACCTTACTAACTGTGCTAACCAGTCCACACACCAATCACCTAATTTTTCAGAGATTTAAGTAAATAAGCTACAATGTCCAAGGTACTAAACATGACATATTCTATGGGGTGTCATAAGCAAGTCATTAGAATACTTTACTACTAAAGTTATAAGACATATTCATTCAATATTTGAGTAAACAAAGAGAAAATAAAGCTATCTGTTGGGTTTCACTTAATAGTCCATTGGAAGACTTGACTATTGTTGTTAAAAGACATGCATCCATATTATATATATCCAAAAACCACAATGCAGACTAGTAAAATAAAAACATGCTCCCATGGGATTCAAACCAATGACAGTCTTAATTTGATAATGCAAACCCAACACCTCACCAACTGTGCTAACCAGTCTGCATATAAACTATGCAATTTATGAGAGATTTAAGTAAATAAACTGCAATGTCCAATGTACTAAATATGATATATTCTATGGGGTGTCATAAGCAAGTCATTAGAACACTTTACTACCAAAGTTTAAAGACATATACATTCAATATTTGAGTAAACAAAAAGAAAATAAAGCTATCTGTTGGGTTTCACTTAATAGTCCATTGGACGACTTGACTATTGTTGTTAAAAGACATGCATTCATATTATATATCCAAAAACCACAATGCAGACTAGTAAAATAAAAACATGCTTACATGGGATTCAAAGCAATGACCGTCTTAATTTGATAGTGAAAACCCAACAGCTTACCAACTGTGCTAACCAGTCTGGACATACGCCATGCAATTGATCACAGATTTAAGTAAATAAACTACATTGTCCAATCTACTAAACATGATATATTCTATGTGGTGTCATAAGCAAGTCATTAGAATACTTTACTACTAAAGTCTAAAGACATATACATTCAATATTTGAGTAAACAAAAAGAAAATAAAGCTATCTATTTGGTTTCACTAAAAAGTCCATTGGAAGACTTGACTATTGTTGTTAAAAGACATAGGCATTCATATTATAGAGCCACAAACCACACTAGTAAAATAAAAACATGTTAACATGGGATTCGAACCAATGACAGTCTTAATTTGATAGTGCAAACCCAACACCTTACTAACTGTGCTAACCAGACTGTGCATACCAGACACACAATTTATCAGAAATTTAAGTGAAAAGCTACAGTGTCCACGGAACTAAACATAATATATTCAATGGGGTGTCATAAGCAAGTCATTAGAATACTTTCCTACTAAATTTATAAGACATAAGCATTCAATATTTGAGTAAACAAAGAGAAAATAAAGCTATCTGTTGGGGTTCACTAAGAAGTACATTGGAAGACTTGACTATTATTGTTAAAATACATATGCATTACATTGTATAGAGCCACAAACCACACTAGTAAAATTAAAACATGCTTCCATGGGATTCAAACCAATGACAGTCATAACTTGATAGTGCAAACCCAACACCTTACCAACTGTGCTAACCAGTCTGCACATACGCCATGCAATTGATCACACATTTAAGTAAATAAACTACATTGTCCAATGTACTAAACATGATATATTCTATGTGGTGTCATAAGCAAGTCATTAGAATACTTTACTACTAAAGTGTAAAGACATATACATTCAATATTTGAGTAAACAAAAAGAAAATAAAGCTATTTGTTGGGTTTCACTTAATAGTCCATTGGACGACTTGACTATTGTTGTTAAAAGACATGCATTCATATTATATATCCAAAAACCACAATGCAGACTAGTAAAATAAAGACATGCTCCCATGGGATTCAAACCAATGACAGTCTTAATTTGATAGTGCAAACCCAACACCTTACTAACTGTGCTAACCAGTCCACACACCAATCACCTAATTTTTCAGAGATTTAAGTAAATAAGCTACAATGTCCAAGGTATTAAACATGATATATTCTATGGGGTGTCATAAGCAAGTCATTAGAATACTTTACTTCTAAAGTGTTAAGAAATATGCATTCCATATTTGAATAAACAAAGATAAAAAAGCTATCTATTGGGTTTCACTAAGAAGTACATTGGAAGACTTGACTATTATTGTTAAAATACATATGCATTACATTGTATAGAGCCACAAACCACACTAGTAAAATAAAAACATGCTTCCATGGGATTCAAACCAATGACAGTCACAACTTGATAGTGCAAACCCAACACCTTACCAACTGAGCTAACCAGTCTGCACATACGCCATGCAATTGATCACAGATTTAAGTAAATAAACTACATTGTCCAATGTACTAAACATGATATATTCTATGTGGTGTCATAAGCAAGTCATTAGAATACTTTACTACTAAAGTGTAAAGACATATACATTCAATATTTGAGTAAACAAAAAGAAAATAAAGCTATCTGTTGGGTTTCACTTAATAGTCCATTGGACGACTTGACTATTGTTGTTAAAAGACATGCATTCATATTATATATCCAAAAACCACAATGCAGACTAGTAAAATAAAAACATGCTCCCATGGGATTCAAACCAATGACAGTCTTAATTTGATAGTGCAAACCCAACACCTTACTAACTGTGCTAACCAGTCCACACACCAATCACCTAATTTTTCAGAGATTTAAGTAAATAAACTACATTGTCCAATCTACTAAACATGATATATTCTATGTGGTGTCATAAGCAAGTCATTAGAATACTTTACTACTAAAGTCTAAAGACATATACATTCAATATTTGAGTAAACAAAAAGAAAATAAAGCTATCTATTTGGTTTCACTAAAAAGTCCATTGGAAGACTTGACTATTGTTGTTAAAAGACATAGGCATTCATATTATAGAGCCACAAACCACACTAGTAAAATAAAAACATGTTAACATGGGATTCGAACCAATGACAGTCTTAATTTGATAGTGCAAACCCAACACCTTACTAACTGTGCTAACCAGACTGTGCATACCAGACAGACAATTTATCAGAAATTTAAGTGAAAAGCTACAGTGTCCACGGAACTAAACATAATATATTCAATGGGGTGTCATAAGCAAGTCATTAGAATACTTTCCTACTAAATTTATAAGACATATTCATTCAATATTTGAGTAAACAAAGAGAAAATAAAGCTATCTGTTGGGTTTCACTTAATAGTCCATTGGAAGACTTGACTATTGTTGTTAAAAGACATGCATCCATAATATATATATCCAAAAACCACAATGCAGACTAGTAAAATAAAAACATGCTACCATGGGATTCAAACCAATGACAGTCTTAATTTGATAGTGCAAACCCAACACCTCACCAACTGTGCTAACCAGTCTGCATATAAACTATGCAATTTATCAGAGATTTAAGTAAATAAACTGCAATGTCCAATGTACTAAATATGATATATTCTATGGGGTGTCATAAGCAAGTCATTAGAACACTTTACTACCAAAGTTTAAAGACATATACATTCAATATTTGAGTAAACAAAAAGAAAATAAAGTTATCTGTTGGGTTTCACTTAATTGTCCATTGAAAAACTTAACTATTGTTGTTAAAAGACATGCATTCATATTATATCTCCAAAAACCACAATGCAGACTAGTAAAACAAAAACAAGCTTACATGGGATTAAAAGCAATGACCGTCTTAATTTGATAGTGAAAAACCAACACCTTACCAACTGGGCTAACCAGTCTGCATACCCATTGCACAATTTATCAGAGATTTAAGAAAATAAGCTACAATGTCCAAGGTACTAAACATGATATATTCTATGGGGTGTCATAAGCAAGTCATTAGAATACTTTACTACTAAAGTTATAAGACATATTCATTCAATATTTGAGTAAACAAAGAGAAAATAAAGCTATCTGTTTGGGTTCACTAAGAAGAACATTGGAAGACTTGACTATTATTGTTAAAATACATATGCATTACATTGTATAGAGCCACAAACCACACTAGTAAAATAAAAACATGCTTCCATAGGATTCAAACCAATGACAGTCTTAATTTGATAGTGCAAACCCAAAACCTCACCAACTTTGTTAACCAGTCTGCATATAAGCCATGCAATTTGTTAGAGATTTAAGTAAATAAACTACAATGTCCAATGTACTAAACATGATATATTCTATGGGGTGTCATAAGCAAGTCATTAGAATACTTTACTACTAAAGTTTAAAGACATACACATTCAATATTTAAGTAAACAAAACAAAATAAAGCTATCTGTTGGGTTTTACTTAATAGTCCATTGGAAGACTTGACTATTGTTGTTAAAAGACATGCATTCATATTATATATCCAAAAATCACAATGCAGACTAGTAAAATAAAAACATGCTTACATGGGAATCAAACCAACGACCTTCTTAATTTGATAGTGAAAATCCAACGTCTTACCAACTGTGCTAAGCAGTCTGCATACCCGTTGCACAATTTATCAGAGATTTAAGTAAATAAGCTACAATGTCCAAGGTACTAAACATGATATATTCTATGGGGTGTCATAAGCAAGTCATTAGAATACTTTACTTCTAAAGTGTTAAGAAATATGCATTCCATATTTGAATAAATAAAAATAAAAAAAGCTATCTATTGGGTTTCACTAAGAAGTACATTGGAAGACTTGACTATTATTGTTAAAATACATATGCATTACATTGTATAGAGCCACAAACCACACTAGTAAAATAAAAACATGCTTCCATGGGATTCAAACCAATGACAGTCATAACTTGATAGTGCAAACCCAACACCTTACCAACTGTGCTAACCAGTCTGCACATACGCCATGCAATTGATCACAGATTTAAGTAAATAAACTACATTGTCCAATCTACTAAACATGATATATTCTATGTGGTGTCATAAGCAAGTCATTAGAATACTTTACTACTAAAGTCTAAAGACATATACATTCAATATTTGAGTAAACAAAAAGAAAATAAAGCTATCTATTTGGTTTCACTAAAAAGTCCATTGGAAGACTTGACTATTGTTGTTAAAAGACATAGGCATTCATATTATAGAGCCACAAACCACACTAGTAAAATAAAAACATGTTAACATGGGATTCGAACCAATGACAGTCTTAATTTGATAGTGCAAACCCAACACCTTACTAACTGTGCTAACCAGACTGTGCATACCAGACACACAATTTATCAGAAATTTAAGTGAAAAGCTACAGTGTCCACGGAACTAAACATAATATATTCAATGGGGTGTCATAAGCAAGTCATTAGAATACTTTCCTACTAAATTTATAAGACATAAGCATTCAATATTTGAGTAAACAAAGAGAAAATAAAGCTATCTGTTGGGGTTCACTAAGAAGTACATTGGAAGACTTGACTATTATTGTTAAAATACATATGCATTACATTGTATAGAGCCACAAACCACACTAGTAAAATAAAAACATGCTTCCATGGGATTCAAACCAATGACAGTCATAACTTGATAGTGCAAACCCAACACCTTACCAACTGTGCTAACCAGTCTGCACATACGCCATGCAATTGATCACACATTTAAGTAAATAAACTACATTGTCCAATGTACTAAACATGATATATTCTATGTGGTGTCATAAGCAAGTCATTAGAATACTTTACTACTAAAGTGTAAAGACATATACATTCAATATTTGAGTAAACAAAAAGAAAATAAAGCTATTTGTTGGGTTTCACTTAATAGTCCATTGGACGACTTGACTATTGTTGTTAAAAGACATGCATTCATATTATATATCCAAAAACCACAATGCAGACTAGTAAAATAAAGACATGCTCCCATGGAATTCAAACCAATGACAGTCTTAATTTGATAGTGCAAACCCAACACCTTACTAACTGTGCTAACCAGTCCACACACCAATCACCTAATTTTTCAGAGATTTAAGTAAATAAGCTACAATGTCCAAGGTATTAAACATGATATATTCTATGGGGTGTCATACGCAAGTCATTAGAATACTTTACTTCTAAAGTGTTAAGAAATATGCATTCCATATTTGAATAAACAAAGATAAAAAAGCTATCTATTGGGTTTCACTAATAAGTACATTGGAAGACTTGACTATTATTGTTAAAATACATATGCATTACATTGTATAGAGCCACAAACCACACTAGTAAAATAAAAACATGCTTCCATGGGATTCAAACCAATGACAGTCACAACTTGATAGTGCAAACCCAACACCTTACCAACTGAGCTAACCAGTCTGCACATACGCCATGCAATTGATCACAGATTTAAGTAAATAAACTACATTGTCCAATGTACTAAACATGATATATTCTATGTGGTGTCATAAGCAAGTCATTAGAATACTTTACTACTAAAGTGTAAAGACATATACATTCAATATTTGAGTAAACAAAAAGAAAATAAAGCTATCTGTTGGGTTTCACTTAATAGTCCATTGGACGACTTGACTATTGTTGTTAAAAGACATGCATTCATATTATATATCCAAAAACCACAATGCAGACTAGTAAAATAAAAACATGCTCCCATGGGATTCAAACCAATGACAGTCTTAATTTGATAGTGCAAACCCAACACCTTACTAACTGTGCTAACCAGTCCACACACCAATCACCTAATTTTTCAGAGATTTAAGTAAATAAGCTACAATGTCCAAGGTACTAAACATGACATATTCTATGGGGTGTCATAAGCAAGTCATTAGAATACTTTACTACTAAAGTTATAAGACATATTCATTCAATATTTGAGTAAACAAAGAGAAAATAAAGCTATCTGTTGGGTTTCACTTAATAGTCCATTGGAAGACTTGACTATTGTTGTTAAAAGACATGCATCCATATTATATATATCCAAAAACCACAATGCAGACTAGTAAAATAAAAACATGCTCCCATGGGATTCAAACCAATGACAGTCTTAATTTGATAATGCAAACCCAACACCTCACCAACTGTGCTAACCAGTCTGCATATAAACTATGCAATTTATGAGAGATTTAAGTAAATAAACTGCAATGTCCAATGTACTAAATATGATATATTCTATGGGGTGTCATAAGCAAGTCATTAGAACACTTTACTACCAAAGTTTAAAGACATATACATTCAATATTTGAGTAAACAAAAAGAAAATAAAGCTATCTGTTGGGTTTCACTTAATAGTCCATTGGACGACTTGACTATTGTTGTTAAAAGACATGCATTCATATTATATATCCAAAAACCACAATGCAGACTAGTAAAATAAAAACATGCTTACATGGGATTCAAAGCAATGACCGTCTTAATTTGATAGTGAAAACCCAACAGCTTACCAACTGTGCTAACCAGTCTGGACATACGCCATGCAATTGATCACAGATTTAAGTAAATAAACTACATTGTCCAATCTACTAAACATGATATATTCTATGTGGTGTCATAAGCAAGTCATTAGAATACTTTACTACTAAAGTCTAAAGACATATACATTCAATATTTGAGTAAACAAAAAGAAAATAAAGCTATCTATTTGGTTTCACTAAAAAGTCCATTGGAAGACTTGACTATTGTTGTTAAAAGACATAGGCATTCATATTATAGAGCCACAAACCACACTAGTAAAATAAAAACATGTTAACATGGGATTCGAACCAATGACAGTCTTAATTTGATAGTGCAAACCCAACACCTTACTAACTGTGCTAACCAGACTGTGCATACCAGACACACAATTTATCAGAAATTTAAGTGAAAAGCTACAGTGTCCACGGAACTAAACATAATATATTCAATGGGGTGTCATAAGCAAGTCATTAGAATACTTTCCTACTAAATTTATAAGACATAAGCATTCAATATTTGAGTAAACAAAGAGAAAATAAAGCTATCTGTTGGGGTTCACTAAGAAGTACATTGGAAGACTTGACTATTATTGTTAAAATACATATGCATTACATTGTATAGAGCCACAAACCACACTAGTAAAATAAAAACATGCTTCCATGGGATTCAAACCAATGACAGTCATAACTTGATAGTGCAAACCCAACACCTTACCAACTGTGCTAACCAGTCTGCACATACGCCATGCAATTGATCACACATTTAAGTAAATAAACTACATTGTCCAATGTACTAAACATGATATATTCTATGTGGTGTCATAAGCAAGTCATTAGAATACTTTACTACTAAAGTGTAAAGACATATACATTCAATATTTGAGTAAACAAAAAGAAAATAAAGCTATTTGTTGGGTTTCACTTAATAGTCCATTGGACGACTTGACTATTGTTGTTAAAAGACATGCATTCATATTATATATCCAAAAACCACAATGCAGACTAGTAAAATAAAGACATGCTCCCATGGGATTCAAACCAATGACAGTCTTAATTTGATAGTGCAAACCCAACACCTTACTAACTGTGCTAACCAGTCCACACACCAATCACCTAATTTTTCAGAGATTTAAGTAAATAAGCTACAATGTCCAAGGTATTAAACATGATATATTCTATGGGGTGTCATAAGCAAGTCATTAGAATACTTTACTTCTAAAGTGTTAAGAAATATGCATTCCATATTTGAATAAACAAAGATAAAAAAGCTATCTATTGGGTTTCACTAAGAAGTACATTGGAAGACTTGACTATTATTGTTAAAATACATATGCATTACATTGTATAGAGCCACAAACC
The DNA here is from genome assembly GCF_028390025.1 of Pseudophryne corroboree. Taxonomy (NCBI): domain Eukaryota; kingdom Metazoa; phylum Chordata; class Amphibia; order Anura; family Myobatrachidae; genus Pseudophryne; species Pseudophryne corroboree. The sequence continues at coordinate 1,520,324 of NW_026967915.1, read as the reverse complement.
ACACTAGTAAAATAAAAACATGCTTCCATGGGATTCAAACCAATGACAGTCACAACTTGATAGTGCAAACCCAACACCTTACCAACTGAGCTAACCAGTCTGCACATACGCCATGCAATTGATCACAGATTTAAGTAAATAAACTACATTGTCCAATGTACTAAACATGATATATTCTATGTGGTGTCATAAGCAAGTCATTAGAATACTTTACTACTAAAGTGTAAAGAAATATACATTCAATATTTGAGTAAACAAAAAGAAAATAAAGCTATCTGTTGGGTTTCACTTAATAGTCCATTGGACGACTTGACTATTGTTGTTAAAAGACATGCATTCATATTATATATCCAAAAACCACAATGCAGACTAGTAAAATAAAAACATGCTCCCATGGGATTCAAACCAATGACAGTCTTAATTTGATAGTGCAAACCCAACACCTTACTAACTGTGCTAACCAGTCCACACACCAATCACCTAATTTTTCAGAGATTTAAGTAAATAAGCTACAATGTCCAAGGTACTAAACATGACATATTCTATGGGGTGTCATAAGCAAGTCATTAGAATACTTTACTACTAAAGTTATAAGACATATTCATTCAATATTTGAGTAAACAAAGAGAAAATAAAGCTATCTGTTGGGTTTCACTTAATAGTCCATTGGAAGACTTGACTCTTGTTGTTAATAGACATGCATCCATATTATATATCCAAAAATCACAATGCAGACTAGTAAAATAAAAACATGCTTACATGGGAATCAAACCAACGACCTTCTTAATTCGATAGTGAAAACCCAACGTCTTACCAACTGTGCTAAGCAGTCTGCATACCCACCGCACAATTTATCAGAGATTTAAGTAAATAAGCTACAATGTCCAAGGTACTAAACATGATATATTCTATGGGGTTTCATAAGCAAGTCATTAGAATACTTTACTTATAAAGTGTTAAGAAATATGCATTCCATATTTGAATAAACAAAGATAAAATAGCTATCTATTGGGTTTCACTAAGAAGTTCATTGGAAGACTTGACTATTGTTGTTAAAAGACATGCATTCATATTATATATCCAAAAACCACAATGCAGACTAGTAAAATAAAAACATGCTTACATGGGATTTAAACCAATGACCGTCTTAATTTGATAGAGCAAACCCATCACCGTACCAACTGTGCTAACCAGTTTGCATACCCATCAGACAATTTATCAGAGATTTAAGTAAATAAGCTACAATGTCCAAGGTACTAAACATGATATATTCTATGGGGTGTCATAAGCAAGTCATTAGAATACTTTACTACTAAAGTTTAAAGACATATACATTCAATATTTGAGTAAACAAAAAGAAAATAAAGCTATCTGTTGGGTTTCACTTAATAGTCCATTGGACGAATTGACTATTGTTGTTAAAAGACATGCATTCATATTATATATCCAAAAACCACAATGCAGACTAGTAAAATAAAAACATGCTTACATGGGATTCAAAGCAATGACCGTCTTAATTTGATAGTGAAAACCCAACACCTTACCAACTGTGATAAACAGTCTGCATACCCATTGCACAATTTTATCAGAGATTTAAGTAAATAAGCTACAATGTCCAAGGTACTAAACATGATATATTCTATGGGGTTTCATTAGCATGTCATTAGAATACTTTACTTCTAAAGTGTTAAGAAATATGCATTACATATTTTTATAAACAAAGAAAATATAGATATCTATTGGGTTTCAGTAATAAGACCATTGGAAGACTTGACTATTGTTGTTAAAATAAATATGCATTACATTATATAGATCCACAAACTACTCTAGTAAAATAAAAATATGCTTACATGGGATTCAAACAAATGGCCTTCTTAATTTTATAGTGAAAAACCAACACCTTACCAGTCTGCATACCCATTGCACAATTTATCAGAGAATTAAGCAAATAAGCTACAATGTCCAAGGTACTAAACATGATATATTCTATGGGGTGTCATAAGCAAGTCATTAGAATACTTTACTACTAAAGTTATAAGACATATTAATTCAATATTTGAGTAAACAAATAGAAAATAAAGCTATCTGTTGGGTTTCACTAAGAAGTACATTGGAAGACTTGACTATTATTGTTAAAATACATATGCATTACATTGTATAGAGCCACAAACCACACTAGTAAAATAAAAACATGCTTCCATGGGATTCAAACCAATGACAGTCATTACTTGATAGTGCAAACCCAACACCTTACCAACTGTGCTAATCAGCCTGAACACAAGCCATGCAATTTATCACAGATTTAAGTAAATAAACTACATTGTCCAATGTACTAAACATGATATATTCTATGTGGTGTCATAAGCAAGTCATTAGAATACTTTACTACTAAAGTTTAAAGACATATACATTCAATATTTGAGTAAACAAAAAGAAAATAAAGCTATCTGTTGGGTTTCACTTAATAGTCCATTGGACAACTTTACTAGTGTTGTTAAAATACATATGCATTACATTGTATAGAGCCACAAAACTACACTAGTAAAATAAAAATATGCTTACATGGGATTCAAACAAACGGCCATCTTAATTTGATAGTGCAAACCCAACACCTTACTAACTGTGCTAACCAGTCCACACACCAATCATCCAATTTTTCAGAGATTTAAGTAAATAAGCTACAATGTCCAAGGTACTAAACATGACAAATTCTATGGGGTGTCATAAGCAAGTCATTAGAATACTTTACTACTAAAGTTATAAGACATATTCATTCAATATTTGAGTAAACAAAGAGAAAATAAAGCTATCTGTTGGGTTTCACTTAATAGTCCATTGGAAGACTTGACTATTGTTGTTAAAAGACATGCATCCATATTATATATCCAAAAACCACAATGCAGACTAGTAAAATAAAAATATGCATACATGTGATTCAAACCAATGACTGTCTTAATTTGAAAGTGCAAAGCCAAGACCTTACCAACTATGCTAATCAGTCTGCATACCTCTCAAACAATTTATCAGATATTTAAGTAAATAAGTTACAATGTCCAAGGTACTAAACATGATATATTCTATGGGGTGTCATAAGCAAGTCATTAGAATACTTTACTACTAAAGTTATAAGACATATTCATTCAATATTTGAGTAAACAAAATGAATATAAAGTTATCTGTTGGGTTTCACTTAATAGTCCATTGGAAGACTTGACTATTGTTGTTAAAAGACATGCATTTATATTATATATCCAAAAAACAGAATGCAGACTAGTAAAATAAAAACATGCTCCCATGGGATTCAAACCAATGACAGTCTTAATTTGATAGTGCAAACCCAACACCTTACTAACTGTGCTAACCAGTCCACACACCGATCACCTAATTTTTCAGAGATTTAAGTAAATAAGCTACAATGTCCAAGGTACTAAACATGACATATTCTATGGGGTGTCATAAGCAAGTCATTAGAATACTTTACTACTAATGTTATAAGACATATTCATTCAATATTTGAGTAAACAAAGAGAAAATAAAGCTATCTGTTGGGTTTCACTTAATAGTCTATTGGAAGACTTGACTATTGTTGTTAAAAGACATGCATCCATATTATATATATCCAAAAACCACAATGCAGACTTGTAAAATAAAAACATGCTCCCATGGGATTCAAACCAATGACAGTCTTAATTTGATAGTGCAAACCCAACACCTCACCAACTGTGCTAACCAGTCTGCATATAAGCTATGCAATTTATCAGAGATTTAAGTAAATAAACTGCAATGTCCAATGTACTAAATATGATATATTCTATGGGGTGTCATAAGCAAGTCATTAGAACACTTTACTACCAAAGTTTAAAGACATATACATTCAATATTTGAGTAAACAAAAAGAAAATAAAGCTATCTGTTGGGTTTCACTTAATAGTCCATTGGACGACTTGACTATTGTTGTTAAAAGACATGCATTCATATTATATATCCAAAAACCACAATGCAGACTAGTAAAATAAAAACATGCTTACATGGGATTCAAAGCAATGACCGTCTTAATTTGATAGTGAAAACCCAACACCTTACCAACTGTGCTAACCAATCTGCATACCCATCGCACAATTTATCAGAGATTTAAGTAAATAAGCTACAATGTCCAAGGTACTAAACATGATATATTCTATGGGGTTTCATTAGCAAGTCATTAGAATACTTTACTTCTAAAGTGTTAAGAAATATGCATTACATATTTTTATAAACAAAGAAAATATAGATATCCATTGGGTTTCAGTAAGAAGACCATTGGAAGACTTGACTATTGTTGTTAAAATAAATATGCATTACATTATATAGATCCACAAACTACTCTAGTAAAATAAAAATATACTTACATGGGATTCAAACAAATGGCCTTCTTAATTTTATAGTGAAAAACCAACACCTTACCAGTCTGCATACCCATTGCACAATTTATCAGAGAATTAAGTAAATAAGCTACAATGTCCAAGGTACTAAACATGATATATTCTATGGGGTGTCATAAGCAAGTCATTAGAATACTTTACTACTAAAGTTATAAGACATCTTCATTCAATATTTGAGTAAACAAAGAGAAAATAAAGCTATCTGTTGGGTTTCACTAAGAAGTACATTGGAAGACTTGACTATTATTGTTAAAATACATATGCATTACATTGTATAGAGCCACAAACCACACTAGTAAAATAAAAACATGCTTCCATAGGATTCAAACCAATGGCAGTCTTAATTTGATAGTGCAAACCCAAAACCTCACCACCTTTGTTATCCAGTCTGCATATAAGCCATGCAATTTGTTAGAGATTTAAGTAAATAAACTACAATGTCCAATGTACTAAACATGATATATTCTATGGGGTGTCATAAGCAAGTCATTAGAATACTTTACTACTAAAGTTTAAAGACATATACATTCAATATTTAAGTAAACAAAAACAAAATAAAGCTATCTGTTAGGTTTCACTTAATAGTCTATTGGAAGACTTGACTCTTGTTGTTAAAAGACATGCATCCATATTATATATCCAAAAATCACAATGCAGACTAGTAAAATAAAAACATGCTTACATGGGAATCAAACCAACGACCTTCTTAATTCGATAGTGAAAACCCAACGTCTTACCAACTGTGCTAAGCAGTCTGCATACCCACCGCACAATTTATCAGAGATTTAAGTAAATAAGCTACAATGTCCAAGGTACTAAACATGATATATTCTATGGGGTTTCATAAGCAAGTCATTAGAATACTTTACTTATAAAGTGTTAAGAAATATGCATTCCATATTTGAATAAACAAAGATAAAATAGCTATCTATTGGGTTTCACTAAGAAGTTCATTGGAAGACTTGACTATTGTTGTTAAAAGACATGCATTCATATTATATATCCAAAAACCACAATGCAGACTAGTAAAATAAAAACATGCTTACATGGGATTTAAACCAATGACCGTCTTAATTTGATAGAGCAAACCCATCACCTTACCAACTGTGCTAACCAGTTTGCATACCCATCAGACAATTTATCAGAGATTTAAGTAAATAAGCTACAATGTCCAAGGTACTAAACATGATATATTCTTTGGGGTGTCATAAGCAAGTCATTAGAATACTTTACTACTAAAGTTTAAAGACATATACATTCAATATTTGAGTAAACAAAAAGAAAATAAAGCTATCTGTTGGGTTTCACTTAATAGTCCATTGGACGAATTGACTATTGTTGTTAAAAGACATGCATTCATATTATATATCCAAAAACCACAATGCAGACTAGTAAAATAAAAACATGCTTACATGGGATTCAAAGCAATGACCGTCTTAATTTGATAGTGAAAACCCAACACCTTACCAACTGTGATAAACAGTCTGCATACCCATTGCACAATTTTATCAGAGATTTAAGTAAATAAGCTACAATGTCCAAGGTACTAAACATGATATATTCTATGGGGTTTCATTAGCAAGTCATTAGAATACTTTACTTCTAAAGTGTTAAGAAATATGCATTACATATTTTTATAAACAAAGAAAATATAGATATCTATTGGGTTTCAGTAATAAGACCATTGGAAGACTTGACTATTGTTGTTAAAATAAATATGCATTACATTATATAGATCCACAAACTACTCTAGTAAAATAAAAATATGCTTACATGGGATTCAAACAAATGGCCTTCTTAATTTTATAGTGAAAAACCAACACCTTACCAGTCTGCATACCCATTGCACAATTTATCAGAGAATTAAGCAAATAAGCTACAATGTCCAAGGTACTAAACATGATATATTCTATGGGGTGTCATAAGCAAGTCATTAGAATACTTTACTACTAAAGTTATAAGACATATTAATTCAATATTTGAGTAAACAAATAGAAAATAAAGCTATCTGTTGGGTTTCACTAAGAAGTACATTGGAAGACTTGACTATTATTGTTAAAATACATATGCATTACATTGTATAGAGCCACAAACCACACTAGTAAAATAAAAACATGCTTCCATGGGATTCAAACCAATGACAGTCATTACTTGATAGTGCAACCCCAACACCTTACCAACTGTGCTAATCAGCCTGAACACAAGCCATGCAATTTATCACAGATTTAAGTAAATAAACTACATTGTCCAATGTACTAAACATGATATATTCTATGTGGTGTCATAAGCAAGTCATTAGAATACTTTACTACTAAAGTTTAAAGACATATACATTCAATATTTGAGTAAACAAAAAGAAAATAAAGCTATCTGTTGGGTTTCACTTAATAGTCCATTGGACAACTTTACTATTGTTGTTAAAATACATATGCATTACATTGTATAGAGCCACAAAACTACACTAGTAAAATAAAAATATGCTTACATGGGATTCAAACAAACGGCCATCTTAATTTGATAGTGCAAACCCAACACCTTATTAACTGTGCTAACCAGTCCACACACCAATCATCCAATTTTTCAGAGATTTAAGTAAATAAGCTACAATGTCCAAGGTACTAAACATGACAAATTCTATGGGGTGTCATAAGCAAGTCATTAGAATACTTTACTACTAAAGTTATAAGACATATTCATTCAATATTTGAGTAAACAAAGAGAAAATAAAGCTATCTGTTGGGTTTCACTTAATAGTCCATTGGAAGACTTGACTATTGTTGTTAAAAGACATGCATCCATATTATATATCCAAAAACCACAATGCAGACTAGTAAAATAAAAATATGCATACATGTGATTCAAACCAATGACTGTCTTAATTTGAAAGTGCAAAGCCAAGACCTTACCAACTATGCTAATCAGTCTGCATACCTCTCAAACAATTTATCAGATATTTAAGTAAATAAGTTACAATGCCCAAGGTACTAAACATGATATATTCTATGGGGTGTCATAAGCAAGTCATTAGAATACTTTACTACTAAAGTTATAAGACATATTCATTCAATATTTGAGTAAACAAAATTAATATAAAGTTATCTGTTGGGTTTCACTTAATAGTCCATTGGAAGACTTGACTATTGTTGTTAAAAGACATGCATTTATATTATATATCCAAAAAACAGAATGCAGACTAGTAAAATAAAAACATGCTCCCATGGGATTCAAACCAATGACAGTCTTAATTTGATAATGCAAACCCAACACCTTACTAACTGTGCTAACCAGTCCACACACCGATCACCTAATTTTTCAGAGATTTAAGTAAATAAGCTACAATGTCCAAGGTACTAAACATGACATATTCTATGGAGTGTCATAAGCAAGTCATTAGAATACTTTACTACTAATGTTATAAGACATATTCATTCAATATTTGAGTAAACAAAGAGAAAATAAAGCTATCTGTTGGGTTTCACTTAATAGTCTATTGGAAGACTTGACTATTGTTGTTAAAAGACATGCATCCATATTATATATATCCAAAAACCACAATGCAGACTTGTAAAATAAAAACATGCTCCCATGGGATTCAAACCAATGACAGTCTTAATTTGATAGTGCAAACCCAACACCTCACCAACTGTGCTAACCAGTCTGCATATAAGCTATGCAATTTATCAGAGATTTAAGTAAATAAACTGCAATGTCCAATGTACTAAATATGATATATTCTATGGGGTGTCATAAGCAAGTCATTAGAACACTTTACTACCAAAGTTTAAAGACATATACATTCAATATTTGAGTAAACAAAAAGAAAATAAAGCTATCTGTTGGGTTTCACTTAATAGTCCATTGGACGACTTGACTATTGTTGTTAAAAGACATGCATTCATATTATATATCCAAAAACCACAATGCAGACTAGTAAAATAAAAACATGCTTACATGGGATTCAAAGCAATGACCGTCTTAATTTGATAGTGAAAACCCAACACCTTACCAACTGTGCTAACCAATCTGCATACCCATCGCACAATTTATCAGAGATTTAAGTAAATAAGCTACAATGTCCAAGGTACTAAACATGATATATTCTATGGGGTTTCATTAGCAAGTCATTAGAATACTTTACTTCTAAAGTGTTAAGAAATATGCATTACATATTTTTATAAACAAAGAAAATATAGATATCCATTGGGTTTCAGTAAGAAGACCATTGGAAGACTTGACTATTGTTGTTAAAATAAATATGCATTACATTATATAGATCCACAAACTACTCTAGTAAAATAAAAATATACTTACATGGGATTCAAACAAATGGCCTTCTTAATTTTATAGTGAAAAACCAACACCTTACCAGTCTGCATACCCATTGCACAATTTATCAGAGAATTAAGTAAATAAGCTACAATGTCCAAGGTACTAAACATGATATATTCTATGGGGTGTCATAAGCAAGTCATTAGAATACTTTACTACTAAAGTTATAAGACATATTCATTCAATATTTGAGTAAACAAAGAGAAAATAAAGCTATCTGTTGGGTTTCACTAAGAAGTACATTGGAAGACTTGACTATTATTGTTAAAATACATATGCATTACATTGTATAGAGCCACAAACCACACTAGTAAAATAAAAACATGCTTCCATAGGATTCAAACCAATGACAGTCTTAATTTGATAGTGCAAACCAAAAACCTCACCAACTTTGTTAACCAGTCTGCATATAAGCCATGCAATTTGTTAGAGATTTAAGTAAATAAACTACAATGTCCAATGTACTAAACATGATATATTCTATGGGGTGTCATAAGCAAGTCATTAGAATACTTTACTACTAAAGTTTAAAGACATATACATTCAATATTTGAGTAAACAAAAAGAAAATAAAGCTATCTGTTGGGTTTCACTTAATAGTCCATTGGACAACTTTACTATTGTTGTTAAAATACATATGCATTACATTGTATAGAGCCACAAAACTACACTAGTAAAATAAAAATATGCTTACATGGGATTCAAACAAACGGCCATCTTAATTTGATAGTGTAAAGCCAACACCTTACTAACTGTGCTAACCAGTCCACACACCAATCATCTAATTTTTCAGAGATTTAAGTAAATAAGCTACAATGTCCAAGGTACTAAACATGACAAATTCTATGGGGTGTCATAAGCAAGTCATTAGAATACTTTACTACTAAAGTTATAAGACATATTCATTCAATATTTGAGTAAACAAAGAGAAAATAAAGCTATCTGTTGGGTTTCACTTAATAGTCCATTGGAAGACTTGACTATTGTTGTTAAAAGACATGCATCCATATTATATATCCAAAAACCACAATGCAGACTAGTAAAATAAAAACATGTTCCCATGGGATTCAAACCAATGACAGTCTTAATTTGATAGTGCAAACTCAACACCTTACTAACTGTGCTAACCAGTCCACACACCAATCACCTAATTTTTCAGAGATTTAAGTAAATAAGCTACAATGTCCAAGGTACTAAACATGACAAATTCTATAGGGTGTCATAAGCAAGTCATTAGAATACTTTACTACTAAAGTTATAAGACATATTCATTCAATATTTGAGTAAACAAAGAGAAAATAAAGCTATCTGTTGGGTTTCACTAAGAAGTACATTGGAAGACTTGACTATTATTGTTAAAATACATATGCATTACATTGTATAGAGCCACAAACCACACTAGTAAAATAAAACATGCTTCCATAGGATTCAAACCAATGACAGTCTTAATTTGATAGTGCAAACCAAAAACCTCACCAACTTTGTTAACCAGTCTGCATATAAGCCATGCAATTTGTTAGAGATTTAAGTAAATAAACTACAATGTCCAATGTACTAAACATGATATATTCTATGGGGTGTCATAAGCAAGTCATTAGAATACTTTACTACTAAAGTTTAAAGACATATACATTCAATATTTGAGTAAACAAAAAGAAAATAAAGCTATCTGTTGGGTTTCACTTAATAGTCCATTGGACAACTTTACTATTGTTGTTAAAATACATATGCATTACATTGTATAGAGCCACAAAACTACACTAGTAAAATAAAAATATGCTTACATGGGATTCAAACAAACGGCCATCTTAATTTGATAGTGTAAAGCCAACACCTTACTAACTGTGCTAACCAGTCCACACACCAATCATCTAATTTTTCAGAGATTTAAGTAAATAAGCTACAATGTCCAAGGTACTAAACATGACAAATTCTATGGGGTGTCATAAGCAAGTCATTAGAATACTTTACTACTAAAGTTATAAGACATATTCATTCAATATTTGAGTAAACAAAGAGAAAATAAAGCTATCTGTTGGGTTTCACTTAATAGTCCATTGGAAGACTTGACTATTGTTGTTAAAAGACATGCATCCATATTATATATCCAAAAACCACAATGCAGACTAGTAAAATAAAAACATGTTCCCATGGGATTCAAACCAATGACAGTCTTAATTTGATAGTGCAAACTCAACACCTTACTAACTGTGCTAACCAGTCCACACACCAATCACCTAATTTTTCAGAGATTTAAGTAAATAAGCTACAATGTCCAAGGTACTAAACATGACAAATTCTATAGGGTGTCATAAGCAAGTCATTAGAATACTTTACTACTAAAGTTATAAGACATATTCATTCAATATTTGAGTAAACAAAGAGAAAATAAAGCTATCTGTTGGGTTTCACTAAGAAGTACATTGGAAGACTTGACTATTATTGTTAAAATACATATGCATTACATTGTATAGAGCCACAAACCACACTAGTAAAATAAAACATGCTTCCATAGGATTCAAACCAATGACAGTCTTAATTTGATAGTGCAAACCCAAAACCTCACCAACTTTGTTAACCAGTCTGCATATAAGCCATGCAATTTGTTAGAGATTTAAGTAAATAAACTTCAATGTCCAATGTACTAAACATGATATATTCTATGGGGTGTCATAAGCAAGTCATTAGAATACTTTACTACTAAAGTTTAAAGACATATACATTCAATATTTAAGTAAACAAAAACAAAATAAAGCTATCTGTTGGGTTTCACTTAATAGTCTATTGGAAGACTTGACTCTTGTTGTTAAAAGACATGCATTCATATTATATATCCAAAAATCACAATGCAGACTAGTAAAATAAAAACATGCTTACATGGGAATCAAACCAACGACCTTCTTAATTCGATAGTGAAAATCCAACATCTTACCAACTGTGCTAAGCAGTCTGCATACCCACCGCACAATTTATCAGAGATTTAAGTAAATAAGCTACAATGTCCAGTGTACTAAACATGATATATTCTATGGGGTTTCATAAGCAAGTCATTAGAATACTTTACTTATAAAGTGTTAAGAAATATGCATTCCATATTTGAATAAAAAAAGATAAAATAGCTATCTATTGGGTTTCACTAAGAAGTTCATTGGAAGACTTGACTATTGTTGTTAAAAGACATGCATTCATATTATATATCCAAAAACCACAATGCAGACTAGTAAAATAAAAACATGCTTACATGGGATTTAAACCAATGACCGTCTTAATTTGATAGAGCAAACCCATCACCTTACCAACTGTGCTAACCAGTCTGCATACCCATCAGACAATTTATCAGAGATTTAAGTAAATAAGCTAGAATGTCCAAGGTTCTAAACATGATATATTCTATGGAGTGTCATAAGCAAGTCATTAGAATACTTTACTACTAAAGTTTAAAGACATATACATTCAATATTTGAGTAAACAAAAAGAAAATAAAGCTATCTGTTGGGTTTCACTTAATAGTCCATTGGACGAATTGACTATTGTTGTTAAAAGACATGCATTCATATTATATATCCAAAAACCACAATGCAGACTAGTAAAATAAAAACATGCTTACATGGGATTCAAAGCAATGACCGTCTTAATTTGATAGTGAAAACCCAACACCTTACCAACTGTGCTAAACAGTCTGCATACCCATTGCACAATTTTATCAGAGATTTAAGTAAATAAGCTACAATGTCCAAGGTACTAAACATGATATATTCTATGGGGTTTCATTAGCAAGTCATTAGAATACTTTACTTCTAAAGTGTTGAGAAATATGCATTACATATTTTTATAAACAAAGAAAATATAGATATCTATTGGGTTTCAGTAATAAGACCATTGGAAGACTTGACTATTGTTGTTAAAATAAATATGCATTACATTATATAGATCCACAAACTACTCTAGTAAAATAAAAATATACTTACATGGGATTCAAACAAATGGCCTTCTTAATTTTATAGTGAAAAACCAACACCTTACCAGTCTGCATACCCATTGCACAATTTATCAGAGAATTAAGTAAATAAGCTACAATGTCCAAGGTACTAAACATGATATATTCTATGGGGTGTCATAAGCAAGTCATTAGAATACTTTACTACTAAAGTTATAAGACATATTCATTCAATATTTGAGTAAACAAAGAGAAAATAAAGCTATCTGTTGGGTTTCACTAAGAAGTACATTGGAAGACTTGACTATTATTGTTAAAATACATATGCATTACATTATATAGAGCCACAAACCACACTAGTAAAATAAAAACATGCTTCCATAGGATTCAAACCAATGACAGTCTTAATTTGATAGTGCAAACCCAAAACCTCACCAACTTTGTTAACCAGTCTGCATATAAGCCATGCAATTTGTTAGAGATTTAAGTAAATAAACTACAATGTTCAATGTACTAAACATGATATATTCTATGGGGTGTCATAAGCAAGTCATTAGAATACTTTACTACTAAAGTTTAAAGACATATACATTCAATATTTAAGTAAACAAAAACAAAATAAAGCTATCTGTTGGGTTTCACTTAATAGTCTATTGGAAGACTTGACTCTTGTTGTTAAAAGACATGCATTCATATTATATATCCAAAAATCACAATGCAGACTAGTAAAATAAAAACATGCTTACATGGGAATCAAACCAACGACCTTCTTAATTCAATAGTGAAAATCCAACGTCTTACCAACTGTGCTAAGCAGTCTGCATACCCACCGCCCAATTTATCAGAGATTTAAGTAAATAAGCTACAATGTCCAAGGTACTAAACATGATATATTTTATGGGGTTTCATAAGCAAGTCATTAGAATACTTTACTTATAAAGTGTTAAGAAATATGCATTCCATATTTGAATAAACAAAGATAAAATAGCTATCTATTGGGTTTCACTAAGAAGTTCATAGGAAGACTTGACTATTGTTGTTAAAAGACATGCATTCATATTATATATCCAAAAACCACAATGCAGACTAGTAAAATAAAAACATGCTAACATGGGATTTAAACCAATGACCGTCTTAAATTGATAGAGCAAACCCATCACCTTACCAACTGTGCTAACCAGTCTGCATACCCATCAGACAATTTATCAGAGATTTAAGTAAATAAGCTACAATGTCCAAGGTACTAAACATGATATATTCTATGGGGTGTCATAAGCAAGTCATTAGAATACTTTACTACTAAAGTTTAAAGACATATACATTCAATATTTGAGTAAACAAAAAGAAAATAAAGCTATCTGTTGGGTTTCACTTAATAGTCCATTGGACGAATTGACTATTGTTGTTAAAAGACATGCATTCATATTATATATCCAAAAACCACAATGCAGACTAGTAAAATAAAAACATGCTTACATGGGATTCAAAGCAATGACTGTCGTAATTTGATAGTGAAAACCCAACACCTTACCAACTGTGCTAAACAGTCTGCATACCCATCGCACAATTTTATCAGAGATTTAAGTAAATAAGCTACAATGTCCAAGGTACTAAACATGATATATTCTATGGGGTTTCATTAGCAAGTCATTAGAATACTTTACTTCTAAAGTGTTAAGAAATATGCATTACATATTTTTATAAACAAAGAAAATATAGATATATATTGGGTTTCAGTAATAAGACCATTGGAAGACTTGACTATTGTTGTTAAAATACATATGCATTACATTATATAGAGCCACAAACCACACTAGTAAAATAAAAACATGCTTCCATAGGATTCAAACCAATGACAGTCTTAATTTGATAGTGCAAACCCAAAACCTCACCAACTTTGTTAACCAGTCTGCATATAAGCCATGCAATTTGTTAGAGATTTAAGTAAATAAACTACAATGTTCAATGTACTAAACATGATATATTCTATGGGGTGTCATAAGCAAGTCATTAGAATACTTTACTACTAAAGTTTAAAGACATATACATTCAATATTTAAGTAAACAAAAACAAAATAAAGCTATCTGTTGGGTTTCACTTAATAGTCTATTGGAAGACTTGACTCTTGTTGTTAAAAGACATGCATTCATATTATATATCCAAAAATCACAATGCAGACTAGTAAAATAAAAACATGCTTACATGGGAATCAAACCAACGACCTTCTTAATTCAATAGTGAAAATCCAACGTCTTACCAACTGTGCTAAGCAGTCTGCATACCCACTGCCCAATTTATCAGAGATTTAAGTAAATAAGCTACAATGTCCAAGGTACTAAACATGATATATTTTATGGGGTTTCATAAGCAAGTCATTAGAATACTTTACTTATAAAGTGTTAAGAAATATGCATTCCATATTTGAATAAACAAAGATAAAATAGCTATCTATTGGGTTTCACTAAGAAGTTCATAGGAAGACTTGACTATTGTTGTTAAAAGACATGCATTCATATTATATATCCAAAAACCACAATGCAGACTAGTAAAATAAAAACATGCTAACATGGGATTTAAACCAATGACCGTCTTAAATTGATAGAGCAAACCCATCACCTTACCAACTGTGCTAACCAGTCTGCATACCCATCAGACAATTTATCAGAGATTTAAGTAAATAAGCTACAATGTCCAAGGTACTAAACATGATATATTCTATGGGGTGTCATAAGCAAGTCATTAGAATACTTTACTACTAAAGTTTAAAGACATATACATTCAATATTTGAGTAAACAAAAAGAAAATAAAGCTATCTGTTGGGTTTCACTTAATAGTCCATTGGACGAATTGACTATTGTTGTTAAAAGACATGCATTCATATTATATATCCAAAAACCACAATGCAGACTAGTAAAATAAAAACATGCTTACATGGGATTCAAAGCAATGACTGTCGTAATTTGATAGTGAAAACCCAACACCTTACCAACTGTGCTAAACAGTCTGCATACCCATCGCACAATTTTATCAGAGATTTAAGTAAATAAGCTACAATGTCCAAGGTACTAAACATGATATATTCTATGGGGTTTCATTAGCAAGTCATTAGAATACTTTACTTCTAAAGTGTTAAGAAATATGCATTACATATTTTTATAAACAAAGAAAATATAGATATCTATTGGGTTTCAGTAATAAGACCATTGGAAGACTTGACTATTGTTGTTAAAATAAATATGCATTACATTATATAGATCCACAAACTACTCTAGTAAAATAAAAATATGCTTACATGGGATTCAAACAAATGGCCTTCTTAATTTTATAGTGAAAAACCAACACCTTACCAGTCTGCATACCCATTGCACAATTTATCAGAGAATTAAGTAAATAAGCTACAATGTCCAAGGTACTAAACATGATATATTCTATGGGGTGTCATAAGCAAGTCATTAGAATACTTTACTACTAAAGTTATAAGACATATTCATTCAATATTTGAGTAAACAAAGAGAAAATAAAGCTATCTGTTGGGTTTCACTTAATAGTCCATTGGAAGACTTGACTATTGTTGTTAAAAGACATGCATCCATATTATACATATCCAAAAACCACAATGCAGACTAGTAAAATAAAATCATGCTCCCATGGGATTCAAACCAATGACAGTCTTAATTTGATAGTGCAAACCCAACACCTCACCAACTGTGCTAACCAGTCTGCATATAAACTATGCAATTTATCAGAGATTTAATTTAATAAACTGCAATGTCCAATGTACTAAATATGATATATTCTATGGGGTGTCATAAGCAAGTCATTAGAATACTTTACTACTAAAGTTTAAAGACATATACATTCAATATTTGAGTAAACAAAAAGAAAATAAAGCTATCTGTTGGGTTTCACTTAATAATCCATTGGACAACTTTACTATTGTTGTTAAAATACATATGCATTACATTGTATAGAGCCACAAAACTACACTAGTAAAAAAAATATATGCTTACATCGGATTCAAACAAACGGCCATCTTAATTTGATAGTGCAAACCCAACACCTTACTAACTGTGCTAACCAGTCCACACACCAATCATCCAATTTTTCAGAGATTTAAGTAAATAAGCTACAATGTCCAAGGTACTAAACATGACAAATTCTAAGGGGTGTCATAAGCAAGTCATTAGAATACTTTACTACTAAAGTTATAAGACATATTCATTCAATATTTGCGTAAACAAAGAGAAAATAAAGCTATCTGTTGGGTTTCACTTAATAGTCCATTGGAAGACTTGACTATTGTTGTTAAAAGACATGCATCCATATTAGATATCCAAAAACCACAATGCAGACTAGTAAAATAAAAACCTGCATACATGTGATTCAAACCAATGACTGTCTTAATTTGAAAGTGCAAAGCCAAGACCTTACCAACAGTGCTAATCAGTCTGCATACCCCTCAGACAATTTATCAGATATTTAAGTAAATAAGCTACAATGTCCAAGGTACTAAAAATGATATATTCTATGGGGTGTCATAAGCAAGTCATTAGAACACTTTACTACCAAAGTTTAAAGACATATACATTCAATATTTGAGTAAACAAAAAGATAATAAAGCTATCTGTTGGGTTTCACTTAATAGTCCATTGGAAGACTTGACTATTGTTGTTAAAAGACATGCATCCATATTATATATCCAAAAACCACAATGCAGACTAGTAAAATAAAAACATGCTTACATGGGATTCAAACCAATGACAGTCACAACTTGATAGTGCAAACCCAACACCTTACCAACTGTGCTAACCAGTCTGCACATACGCCATGCAATTGATCACAGATTTAAGTAAATAAACTACATTGTCCAATTTACTAAACATGATATATTCTATGTGGTGTCATAAGCAAGTCATTAGAATACTTTACTACTAAAGTGTAAAGACATATACATTCAATATTTGAGTAAACAAAAAGAAAATAAAGCTATCTGTTGGGTTTCACTTAATAGTCCATTGGACGACTTGACTATTGATGTTGAAAGACATGCATTCATATTATATATCCAAAAACCACAATGCAGACTACTAAAATAAAAACATGCTTACATGGGATTCAAAGCAATGACCGTCTTAATTTGATAGTGAAAACCCAACACCTTACCAACTGTGCTAACCAGTCTGCATACCCATCGCACAATTTATCAGAGATTTAAGTAAATAAGCTACAATGTCCAAGGTACTAAACATGATATATTCTATGGGGTTTCATTAGCAAGTCATTAGAATACTTTACTTCTAAAGTGTTAAGAAATATGCATTACATATTTTTTTAAACAAAGAAAATATAGATATCCATTGGGTTTCAGTAAGAAGACCATTGGAAGACTTGACTATTGCTGTTAAAATAAATATGCATTACATTATATAGATCCACAAACTACTCTAGTAAAATAAAAATATGCTTACATGGGATTCAAACAAATGGCCTTCTTAATTCTATAGTGAAAAACCAACACCTTACCAGTCTGCATACCCATTGCACAATTTATCAGAGAATTAAGTAAATAAGCTACAATGTCCAAGGTACTAAACATGATATATTCTATGGGGTGTCATAAGCAAGTCATTAGAATACTTTACTACTAAAGTTGTAAGACATATTCATTCAATATTTTAGTAAACAAAGAGAAAATAAAGCTATCAGTTGGGTTTCACTAAGAAGTACATTGGAAGACTTGACTATTATTGTTAAAATACATATGCATTACATTGTATAGAGCCACAAACCACACTAGTAAAATAAAAACACGCTTCAATGGGATTCAAACAAATGACAGTCATAACTTTTTAGTGCAAACCCAACACCTTACCAACTGTGCTAACCAGTCTGCACATATGCCATGCAATTGATCACATATTTAAGTAAATAAACTACATTGTCCAATGTACTAAACATGATATATTCTATGTGGTGTCATAAGCAAGTCATTAGAATACTTTACTACTAAAGTGTAAAGACATATACATTCAATATTTGAGTAAACAAAAAGAAAATAAAGCTATCTGTTGGGTTTCACTTAATAGTCCATTGGACGACTTGACTATTGTTGTTAAAAGACATGCATTCATATTATATATCCAAAAACCACAATGCAGACTAGTAAAATAAAAACATGCTCCCATGGGATTCAAACCAATGACAGTCTTAATTTGATAGTGCAAACCCAACACCTTACTAACTGTGCTAACCAGTCCACACACCAATCACCTAATTTTTCAGAGATTTAAGTAAATAAGCTACAATGTCCAAGGTACTAAACATGACATATTCTATGGGGTGTCATAAGCAAGTCATTAGAATACTTTACTACTAAAGTTATAAGACATATTCATTCAATATTTGAGTAAACAAAGAGAAAATAAAGCAATCTGTTGGGTTTCACTTAATAGTCCATTGGAAGACTTGACTATTGTTGTTAAAAGACATGCATCCATATTATATATATCCAAAAACCACAATGCAGACTAGTAAAATAAAAACATGCTCCCATGGGATTCAAACCAATGACAGTCTTAATTTGATAGTGCAAACCCAACACCTCACCAACTGTGCTAACCAGTCTGCATATAAACTATGCAATTTATCAGAGATTTAAGTAAATAAACTGCAATGTCCAATGTACTAAATATGATATATTCTGTGGGGTGTCATAAGCTAGTCATTAGAACACTTTACTACCAAAGTTTAAAGACATATACTTTCAATATTTGAGTAAACAAAAAGAAAATAAAGTTATCTGTTGGGTTTCACTTAATAGTCCATTGGAAGACTTGACTATTGTTGTTAAAAGACATGCATCCATATTATATATCCAAAAACCACAATGCAGACTAGTAAAATAAAAACATGCTTACATTGGATTCAAACCAATGACTGTCTTAATGTGATAATGAAATTCCAACACCTTACCAACTGTGCTAACCAGTCTGCATACCCATCGCACAATGTATCAGATATTTAAGTAAATAAGCTACAATGTCCAAGGTACTAAACATAATATATTCTATGGGGTGTCATAAGCAAGTCATTAGAATACTTTACTACTAAAGTTATAAGACATATTCATTCAATATTTGAGTAAACAAAATGAATATAAAGTTATCTGTTGGGTTTCACTTAATAGTCCATTAGAAGACTTGACTATTGTTGTTAAAAGACATGCATTCATATTATATATCCAAAAACCACAATGCAGACTAGTAAAATAAAAACATGCTCCCATGGGATTCAAACCAATGACAGTCTTAATTTGATAGTGCAAACCCAACACCTCACCAACTGTGCTAACCAGTCTGCATATAAACTAAGCAATTTATCAGAGATTTAAGTAAATAAACTACAATGTCCAATGTACTAAACATGATATATTCTATGGGGTGTCATAAGCAAGTCATTAGAACACTTTACTACCAAAGTTTAAAGACATATACATTCAATATTTGAGTAAACAAAAAGAAAATAAAGCTATCTGTTGGGTTTCACTTAATAGTCCATTGGAAGACTTGACTATTGTTGTTAAAAGACATGCATCCATATTATATATCCAAAAACCACAATGCAGACTAGTAAAATAAAAACATGCTTACATGGAATTCAAACCAATGACTGTCTTAATTTGATAATGAAAACCCAACACCTTACCAACTGTGCTAACCAGTCTGCATACCCATTGCGCAATTTATCAGAGATTTAAGTAAATAAGCTACAATGTCCAAGGTACTAAACATGATATATTCTATGGGGTGTCATAAGCAAGTCACTAGAATACTTTACTTCTAAAGTGTTAAAAAATATGCATTCCATATTTGAATAAACAAAGATAAAAAAGCTATCTATTGGGTTTCACTTAGAAGTACATTGGAAGACTTGACTATTATTGTTAAAATACTTATGCATTACATTGTATAGAGCCACAAACCACACTAGTAAAATAAAAACATATTTACATGGAATTCAAACAAACGGCCTTCTTAATTTGATAGTGCAAACCCTACACCTTACTAACTGTGCTAACCAGTCCGCACACCAATCACACAATTTATCAGAGATTTAAGTAAATAAGCTACAATGTCCAAGGTACTAAACATGATATATTCTATGGGGTGTCATAAGCAAGTCATTAGAATACTTTACTACTAAAGTTATAAGACATATTCATTCAATATTTGAGTAAACAAAGAGAAAATAAAGCTATCTGTTGGGTTTCACTAAGAAGTTCATTGGAAGACTTGACTATTGTTATTAAAATACATATGCATTACATTGTATAGAGCCACAAAACACACTATTAAAATAAAAACATGCTTCCAAGGGATTCAAACCGATGATATTCTTAATTTGATAGTGCAAACCCGACATCTTACCAACTGTGCTAACCAGTCTCCATGTAAGCCGTACAGTTTATCAGAGATTTAAGTAAATAAACTACAATGTCCAAGGTACTAAACATAATATATTCTATGGGGTGTCATAAGCAAGTCATTAGAATACTTTACTACTAAAGTTATAAGACATATTCATTCAATAGTTGAGTAAACAAAGAGAAAATAAAGCTATCTGTTGGGTTTCACTAAGAAGTCCATTGGAAGAATTGAATATTGTTGTTAAAACACATGCATATATATTATATATCCAAAAACCACAATGCAGACTAGTAAAATAAAAACATGCTTACATGGGATTTAAACCAATGACCGTCTTAATTTGATAGTGTAACCCTAACACCTTACCAACTGTGCTAACCAGTCTGCACACCTATCACACCATTTATCAAAGATTTAAGTAAATAAGCTACTATGTTCAAGGTACTAAACATGATATATTCTATGGGGTTTCATAAGCAAGTCATTAGAATACTTTACTTCTAAAGTGTTAAGAAATATGCATTCCATATTTGAATAAACAAAGATAAAAAAAAGCTATCTGTTGGGTTTCACTATGAAGTCCATTGGAAGACTTGACTATTGTTGTTAAAATACATATGCATTACATTGTATAGATCCACAAACTACACTAGTAAAATAAATACATGCTTACATGGGATTCAATGAAACAGCCTTCTTACATTGATAGTGCAAACCAAACACCTTTCTAACTGTGCTAACCAGTCCTAACACCAATGACACAATTTATCAGAGATTTAAGTAAATAAGCTACAATGTCCATGGTACTAAACATGATATATTCGATGGGGTTTCATTAGCAAGTCATTAGAATACTTTACTTCTAAAGTGTTAAGAAATATGCATTCCATATTTGAATAAACAAGATAAAAAAGCTGTCTATTGGGTTTCACTAAGAAGTCCATTGGAAGACTTGACTATTGTTATTAAAATAAATATGCATTACATTGTATAGAGCCACAAAACACACTATTAAAATAAAAACATGCTTCCATGGGATTAAAACCGATAACAGTCTTAATTTTATAGTGCGAACCCAACAACTTACCAACTGTGCTAACCAGTCTGCATACCAATCATCCAATTTAAACATGATATATTCTATGGGGTGTCATAAGCAAGTTATTAGAATACTTTACTACTAAAGTTATAAGACATATTCATTCAATATTTGAGTAAACAAAGAGAAAATAAAGCTATCTGTTGGGTTTCACTAAGAAGTTCATTGGAAGACTTGACTATTGTTATTAAAATACATATGCATTACATTGTATAGAGCCACAAAACACACTATTAAAATAAAAACATGCTTCCATGGGATTCAAACAGATGATATTCTTAATTTGATAGTGCAAACCCGACATCTTACCAACTGTGCTAACCAGTCTGCATATAAGCCATACAGTTTATCAGAGATTTAAGTAAATAAGCTACAATGTCCAAGGTACTAAACATGATATATTCTATGGGGTTTCATTAGCAAGTCATTAGAATACTTTACTTCTAAAGTGTTAAGAAATATGCATTACATATTTTTATAAACAAAGAAAATTTAGATATCTATTGGGTTTCAGTAATAAGACCATTGGAAGACTTGACTATTGTTGTTAAAATAAATATGCATTACATTATATAGATCCACAAACTACTCTAGTAAAATAAAAATATGCTTACATGGGATTCAAACAAATGGCCTTCTTAATTTTATAGTGAAAAACCAACACCTTACCAGTCTGCATACCCATTGCACAATTTATCAGAGAATTAAGCAAATAAGCTACAATGTCCAAGGTACTAAACATGATATATTCTATGGGGTGTCATAAGCAAGTCATTAGAATACTTTACTACTAAAGTTATAAGACATATTAATTCAATATTTGAGTAAACAAATAGAAAATAAAGCTATCTGTTGGGTTTCACTAAGAAGTACATTGGAAGACTTGACTATTATTGTTAAAATACATATGCATTACATTGTATAGAGCCACAAACCACACTAGTAAAATAAAAACATGCTTCCATGGGATTCAAACCAATGACAGTCATTACTTGATAGTGCAAACCCAACACCTTACCAACTGTGCTAATCAGCCTGAACACAAGCCATGCAATTTATCACAGATTTAAGTAAATAAACTACATTGTCCAATGTACTAAACATGATATATTCTATGTGGTGTCATAAGCAAGTCATTAGAATACTTTACTACTAAAGTTTAAAGACATATACATTCAATATTTGAGTAAACAAAAAGAAAATAAAGCTATCTGTTGGGTTTCACTTAATAGTCCATTGGACAACTTTACTATTGTTGTTAAAATACATATGCATTACATTGTATAGAGCCACAAAACTACACTAGTAAAATAAAAATATGCTTACATGGGATTCAAACAAACGGCCATCTTAATTTGATAGTGCAAACCCAACACCTTACTAACTGTGCTAACCAGTCCACACACCAATCATCCAATTTTTCAGAGATTTAAGTAAATAAGCTACAATGTCCAAGGTACTAAACATGACAAATTCTATGGGGTGTCATAAGCAAGTCATTAGAATACTTTACTACTAAAGTTATAAGACATATTCATTCAATATTTGAGTAAACAAAGAGAAAATAAAGCTATCTGTTGGGTTTCACTTAATAGTCCATTGGAAGACTTGACTATTGTTGTTAAAAGACATGCATCCATATTATATATCCAAAAACCACAATGCAGACTAGTAAAATAAAAATATGCATACATGTGATTCAAACCAATGACTGTCTTAATTTGAAAGTGCAAAGCCAAGACCTTACCAACTATGCTAATCAGTCTGCATACCTCTCAAACAATTTATCAGATATTTAAGTAAATAAGTTACAATGTCCAAGGTACTAAACATGATATATTCTATGGGGTGTCATAAGCAAGTCATTAGAATACTTTACTACTAAAGTTATAAGACATATTCATTCAATATTTGAGTAAACAAAATGAATATAAAGTTATCTGTTGGGTTTCACTTAATAGTCCATTGGAAGACTTGACTATTGTTGTTAAAAGACATGCATTTATATTATATATCCAAAAAACAGAATGCAGACTAGTAAAATAAAAACATGCTCCCATGGGATTCAAACCAATGACAGTCTTAATTTGATAGTGCAAACCCAACACCTTACTAACTGTGCTAACCAGTCCACACACCGATCACCTAATTTTTCAGAGATTTAAGTAAATAAGCTACAATGTCCAAGGTACTAAACATGACATATTCTATGGGGTGTCATAAGCAAGTCATTAGAATACTTTACTACTAATGTTATAAGACATATTCATTCAATATTTGAGTAAACAAAGAGAAAATAAAGCTATCTGTTGGGTTTCACTTAATAGTCTATTGGAAGACTTGACTATTGTTGTTAAAAGACATGCATCCATATTATATATATCCAAAAACCACAATGCAGACTTGTAAAATAAAAACATGCTCCCATGGGATTCAAACCAATGACAGTCTTAATTTGATAGTGCAAACCCAACACCTCACCAACTGTGCTAACCAGTCTGCATATAAGCTATGCAATTTATCAGAGATTTAAGTAAATAAACTGCAATGTCCAATGTACTAAATATGATATATTCTATGGGGTGTCATAAGCAAGTCATTAGAACACTTTACTACCAAAGTTTAAAGACATATACATTCAATATTTGAGTAAACAAAAAGAAAATAAAGCTATCTGTTGGGTTTCACTTAATAGTCCATTGGACGACTTGACTATTGTTGTTAAAAGACATGCATTCATATTATATATCCAAAAACCACAATGCAGACTAGTAAAATAAAAACATGCTTACATGGGATTCAAAGCAATGACCGTCTTAATTTGATAGTGAAAACCCAACACCTTACCAACTGTGCTAACCAATCTGCATACCCATCGCACAATTTATCAGAGATTTAAGTAAATAAGCTACAATGTCCAAGGTACTAAACATGATATATTCTATGGGGTTTCATTAGCAAGTCATTAGAATACTTTACTTCTAAAGTGTTAAGAAATATGCATTACATATTTTTATAAACAAAGAAAATATAGATATCCATTGGGTTTCAGTAAGAAGACCATTGGAAGACTTGACTATTGTTGTTAAAATAAATATGCATTACATTATATAGATCCACAAACTACTCTAGTAAAATAAAAATATACTTACATGGGATTCAAACAAATGGCCTTCTTAATTTTATAGTGAAAAACCAACACCTTACCAGTCTGCATACCCATTGCACAATTTATCAGAGAATTAAGTAAATAAGCTACAATGTCCAAGGTACTAAACATGATATATTCTATGGGGTGTCATAAGCAAGTCATTAGAATACTTTACTACTAAAGTTATAAGACATATTCATTCAATATTTGAGTAAACAAAGAGAAAATAAAGCTATCTGTTGGGTTTCACTAAGAAGTACATTGGAAGACTTGACTATTATTGTTAAAATACATATGCATTACATTGTATAGAGCCACAAACCACACTAGTAAAATAAAAACATGCTTCCATAGGATTCAAACCAATGACAGTCTTAATTTGATAGTGCAAACCAAAAACCTCACCAACTTTGTTAACCAGTCTGCATATAAGCCATGCAATTTGTTAGAGATTTAAGTAAATAAACTACAATGTCCAATGTACTAAACATGATATATTCTATGGGGTGTCATAAGCAAGTCATTAGAATACTTTACTACTAAAGTTTAAAGACATATACATTCAATATTTGAGTAAACAAAAAGAAAATAAAGCTATCTGTTGGGTTTCACTTAATAGTCCATTGGACAACTTTACTATTGTTGTTAAAATACATATGCATTACATTGTATAGAGCCACAAAACTACACTAGTAAAATAAAAATATGCTTACATGGGATTCAAACAAACGGCCATCTTAATTTGATAGTGTAAAGCCAACACCTTACTAACTGTGCTAACCAGTCCACACACCAATCATCTAATTTTTCAGAGATTTAAGTAAATAAGCTACAATGTCCAAGGTACTAAACATGACAAATTCTATGGGGTGTCATAAGCAAGTCATTAGAATACTTTACTACTAAAGTTATAAGACATATTCATTCAATATTTGAGTAAACAAAGAGAAAATAAAGCTATCTGATGGGTTTCACTTAATAGTCCATTGGAAGACTTGACTATTGTTGTTAAAAGACATGCATCCATATTATATATCCAAAAACCACAATGCAGACTAGTAAAATAAAAACATGTTCCCATGGGATTCAAACCAATGACAGTCTTAATTTGATAGTGCAAACTCAACACCTTACTAACTGTGCTAACCAGTCCACACACCAATCACCTAATTTTTCAGAGATTTAAGTAAATAAGCTACAATGTCCAAGGTACTAAACATGACAAATTCTATAGGGTGTCATAAGCAAGTCATTAGAATACTTTACTACTAAAGTTATAAGACATATTCATTCAATATTTGAGTAAACAAAGAGAAAATAAAGCTATCTGTTGGGTTTCACTAAGAAGTACATTGGAAGACTTGACTATTATTGTTAAAATACATATGCATTACATTGTATAGAGCCACAAACCACACTAGTAAAATAAAACATGCTTCCATAGGATTCAAACCAATGACAGTCGTAATTTGATAGTGCAAACCCAAAACCTCACCAACTTTGTTAACCAGTCTGCATATAAGCCATGCAATTTGTTAGAGATTTAAGTAAATAAACTTCAATGTCCAATGTACTAAACATGATATATTCTATGGGGTGTCATAAGCAAGTCATTAGAATACTTTACTACTAAAGTTTAAAGACATATACATTCAATATTTAAGTAAACAAAAACAAAATAAAGCTATCTGTTGGGTTTCACTTAATAGTCTATTGGAAGACTTGACTCTTGTTGTTAAAAGACATGCATTCATATTATATATCCAAAAATCACAATGCAGACTAGTAAAATAAAAACATGCTTACATGGGAATCAAACCAACGACCTTCTTAATTCGATAGTGAAAATCCAACATCTTACCAACTGTGCTAAGCAGTCTGCATACCCACCGCCCAATTTATCAGAGATTTAAGTAAACAAGCTACAATGTCCAATGTACTAAACATGATATATTCTATGGGGTTTCATAAGCAAGTCATTAGAATACTTTACTTATAAAGTGTTAAGAAATATGCATTCCATATTTGAATAAAAAAAGATAAAATAGCTATCTATTGGGTTTCACTAAGAAGTTCATTGGAAGACTTGACTATTGTTGTTAAAAGACATGCATTCATATTATATATCCAAAAACCACAATGCAGACTAGTAAAATAAAAACATGCTTACATGGGATTTAAACCAATGACCGTCTTAATTTGATAGAGCAAACCCATCACCTTACCAACTGTGCTAACCAGTCTGCATACCCATCAGACAATTTATCAGAGATTTAAGTAAATAAGCTAGAATGTCCAAGGTTCTAAACATGATATATTCTATGGAGTGTCATAAGCAAGTCATTAGAATACTTTACTACTAAAGTTTAAAGACATATACATTCAATATTTGAGTAAACAAAAAGAAAATAAAGCTATCTGTTGGGTTTCACTTAATAGTCCATTGGACGAATTGACTATTGTTGTTAAAAGACATGCATTCATATTATATATCCAAAAACCACAATGCAGACTAGTAAAATAAAAACATGCTTACATGGGATTCAAAGCAATGACCGTCTTAATTTGATAGTGAAAACCCAACACCTTACCAACTGTGCTAAACAGTCTGCATACCCATTGCACAATTTTATCAGAGATTTAAGTAAATAAGCTACAATGTCCAAGGTACTAAACATGATATATTCTATGGGGTTTCATTAGCAAGTCATTAGAATACTTTACTTCTAAAGTGTTGAGAAATATGCATTACATATTTTTATAAACAAAGAAAATATAGATATCTATTGGGTTTCAGTAATAAGACCATTGGAAGACTTGACTATTGTTGTTAAAATAAATATGCATTACATTATATAGATCCACAAACTACTCTAGTAAAATAAAAATATGCTTACATGGGATTCAAACAAATGGCCTTCTTAATTTTATAGTGAAAAACCAACACCTTACCAGTCTGCATACCCATTGCACAATTTATCAGAGAATTAAGTAAATAAGCTACAATGTCCAAGGTACTAAACATGATATATTCTATGTGGTGTCATAAGCAAGTCATTAGAATACTTTACTACTAAAGTTATAAGACATATTCATTCAATATTTGAGTAAACAAAGAGAAAATAAAGCTATCTGTTGGGTTTCACTAAGAAGTACATTGGAAGACTTGACTATTATTGTTAAAATACATATGCATTACATTGTATAGAGCCACAAACCACACTAGTAAAATAAAAACATGCTTCCATGGGATTCAAACCAATGACAGTCATTACTTGATAGTGCAAACCCAACACCTTACCAACTGTGCTAATCAGCCTGAACACAAGCCATGCAATTTATCACAGATTTAAGTAAATAAACTACATTGTCCAATGTACTAAACATGATATATTCTATGTGGTGTCATAAGCAAGTCATTAGAATACTTTACTACTAAAGTTTAAAGACATATACATTCAATATTTGAGTAAACAAAAAGAAAATAAAGCTATCTGTTGGGTTTCACTTAATAGTTCATTGGACAACTTTACTATTGTTGTTAAAATACATATGCATTACATTGTATAGAGCCACAAAACTACACTAGTAAAATAAAAATATGCTTACATGGGATTCAAACCAATGACAGTCATAACTTGATAGTGCAAATCCAACACCTTACCAACTGCGCTAACCATTCTGCACATACACCGTGCAATTTATCACAGATTTAAGTAAATAAACTACATTGTCCAATGTACTAAACATGATATATTCTATGTGGTGTCATAAGCAAGTCATTAGAATACTTTACTACTAAAGTGTAAAGACATATACATTCAATATTTGAGTAAACAAAAAGAAAATAAAGCTATCTGTTGGGTTTCACTTAATAGTCCATTGGACGACTTGACTGTTGTTGTTAAAAGACATGCATTCATATTATATATCCAAAAACCACAATGCAGACTAGTAAAATAAAAACATGCTCCCATGGGATTCAAACCAATGACAGTCTTAATTTGATAGTGCAAACCCAACACCTTACTAACTGTGCTAACCAGTCCACACACCAATCCTATAATTTTTCAGAGATTTAAGTAAATAAGCTACAATGTCCAAGGTACTAAACATGATATATTCTATGTGGTGTCATAAGCAAGTCATTAGAATACTTTACTACTAAAGTGTAAAGACATATACATTCAATATTTGAATAAACAAAAAGAAAATAAAGCTATCTGTTGGGTTTCACTTAATAGTCCATTGGAAGACTTGACTATTGTTGTTAAAAGACATGCATCCATATTATATATATCCAAAAACCACAATGCAGACTAGTAAAATAAAAACATGCTCCCATGGGATTCAAACCAATGACAGTCTTAATTTGATAGTGCAAACCCAACACCTCACCAACTGTGCTAACCAGTCAGCATATAAACTATGCAATTTATCAGAGATTTAAGTAAATAAACTGCAATGTCCAATGTAATAAATATGATATATTCTATGGGGTGTCATAAGCAAGTCATTAGAACACTTTACTACCAAAGTTTAAAGACATATACATTCAATATTTGAGTAAACAAAAAGAAAATAAAGTTATCTGTTGGGTTTCACTTAATTGTCCATTGGAAGACTTAACTATTGTTGTTAAAAGACATGCATTCATATTATATCTCCAAAAACCACAATGCAGACTAGTAAAACAAAAACAAGCTTACATGGGATTCAAAGCAATGACCGTCTTAATTTGATAGTGGAAAACCAACACCTTACCAACTGGGCTAACCAGTCTGCATACACATTGCACAATTTATCAGAGATTTAAGTAAATAAGCTACAATGTCCAAGGTACTTAACATGATATATTCTATGGGGTGTCATAAGCAAATCATTAGGATACTTTACTACTAAAGTTATAAGACATATTCATTCAATATTTGAGTAAACAAAGAGAAAATAAAGCTATCTGTTGGGTTTCACTAAGAAGTCCATTGGAAGACTGTACTATTGTTGTTAAAATACATATGCATTACATTGTATAGAGCCACAAACCACACTAGTAAAATAAAAACATGCTTCCATGGGATTCAAACCAATGACAGTCATAACTTGATAGTGCAAACCCAACACCTTACCAACTGCGCTAACCAGTCTGCACATACACCATGCAATTTATCACAGATTTAAGTAAATAAACTACATTGTCCAATGTACTAAACATGATATATTCTATGGGGTGTCATAAGCAAGTCATTAGAACACTTTACTACCAAAGTTTAAAGACATATACATTCAGTATTTGAGTAAACAAAAAGAAAATAAAGCTATCTGTTGGGTTTCACTTATTAGTCCATTGGAAGACTTGACTATTGTTGTTAAAAGACATGCATTCATATTACATATCCAAAAACTACAATGCAGACTAGTAAAATAAAAACATGCTTACATGGGATTCAACCTAATGACTGTCTTAATTTGATAGCGAAAACCCAACACCTTACCAACTGTGCTAACCAGTCTGCATATCCATTACACAATTTATCAGAGATTTAAGTAAATAAGCTACAATGTCCAAGGTACTAAACATGATATATTCTATGGGGTGTCATAAGCAAGTAATTAGAATACTTTACTACTAAAGTTATAAGACATATTCATTCAATATTTGAGTAAACAAAGAGAAAATAAAGCTATCTGTTGGGGTTTACTAAGAAGTACATTGGAAGACTTGACTATTGTTGTTAAAATACATATGCATTATACTGTATAGAGCCACAAACCACACTAGTAAAATAAAATCAAGCTTCCATGGGATTCATACCAATGACAGTCTTAATTTGAAAGTGCAAACCCAACACCTTACCAACTGTGCTTTCCAGTCTGCATACCCATCAGACAATTTATCAGAGATTTAAGTAAATAAGCTACAATGTCCAAGGTACTAAACATGATATATTCTATGGGGTGTCATAAGCAAGTCATTAGAATACTTTACTTCTAAAGTTATAATACACATACATTCAATATTTGAGTAAACAAAAAGAAAATAAAGCTATCTGTTGGGTTTCACTAAGAAGTCCATTGGATGACTGTACTATTGTTGTTAAAATACATATGCATTACATTGTATAGAGCCACAAACCACACTAGTAAAATAAAAACATGCTTCCATAGGATTCAAACCAATGACAGTCTTAATTTGATAGTGCAAACCCAAAACCTCACCAACTTTGTTAACCAGTCTGCATATAAGCCATGCAATTTGTCAGAGATTTAAGTAAATAAACTACAATGTCGAATGTACTAAACATGATATATTCTATGGGGTGTCATAAGCAAGTCATTAGAATACTTTACTACTAAAGTTTAAAGACATATACATTCAATATTTGAGTAAACATTAAGAAAATAAAGCTATCTTTTGGGTTTCACTTAATAGTCCATTGGAAGACTTGACTATTGTTGTTAAAAGACATGCATTCATATTATATATCCAAAAATCACAATGCAGACTAGTAAAATAAAAACATGCTTCCATGGGAATCAAACCAACGACCTTCTTAATTTGATAGCGAAAACCCAACGTCTTACCAACTGTGCTAAGCAGTCTGCATACCCACCGCCCAATTTTATCAGAGATTTAAGTAAATAAGTTACAATGTCCAAGGTACTAAACATGATATATTCTATGGGGTTTCGTAAGCAAGTCATTAGAATACTTTACTTATAAAGTGTTAAGAAATATGCATTCCATATTTGAATAAACAAAGATAAAATAGCTATCTATTGGGTTTCACTAAGAAGTTCATTGGAAGACTTGACTATTGTTGTTAAAAGACATGCATTTATATTATATATCCAAAAACCACAATGCAGACTAGTAAAATAAAAACATGCTTACATGGGATTCAAAGCAATGACCGTCTTAATTTGATAGTGAAAACCCAACACCTTACCAACTGTGCTCACCAGTCTGCATACCCATCGCACAATTTTATCAGAGATTTAAGTAAATAAGCTACAATGTCCAAGGTACTAAACATGATATATTCTATGGGGTGTCATAAGCAAGTCATTAGAATACTTTGCTACTAAAGTTATAAGACATATTCATTCAATATTTGAGTAAACAAAGAGAAAATAAAGCTATCTGTTGGGTTTCACTAAGAAGTACATTGGAAGACTTGACTATTATTGTTAAAATACATATGCATTACATTGTATAGAGCCACAAACCACACTAGTAAAATAAAAACATTCTTCCATGGGATTCAAACCAATGACAGTCATAACTTGATAGTGCAAACCCAACACCTTACCAACTGTGCTAACCAGTCTGCACATACGCCATGCAATTGATCACAGATTTAAGTAAATAAACTCCATTGTCCAATGTACTAAACATGATATATTCTATGTGGTGTCATAAGCAAGTCATTAGAATACTTTACTACTAAAGTGTAAAGACATATACATTCAATATTTGAGTAAACAAAAAGAAAATAAAGCTATCTGTTGGGTTTCACTTAATAGTCCATTGGAAGACTTGACTATTGTTGATAAAAGACATGCATCCATATTATATATCCAAAAACCACAATGTAGACTAGTAAAATAAAAACATGCTTACAGGGGATTCAAACCAATAACTGTCTTTAATTGAAAGTGCAAAGCCAACACCTTACCAACTGTGCTAACCAGTCTGCATACCTCTCAGGCAATTTATCAGATATTTAAGTAAATAAGCTACAATGTCCAAGGTACTAAACATGACATATTCTATGGGGTGTCATAAGCAAGTCATTAGAATACTTTACTACTAAAGTTATAAGACATATTCATTCAATATTTGAGTAAACATAGAGAAAATAAAGCTATCTGTTGGGTTTCACTTAATAGTTCATTGGAAGACTTGACTATTGTTGTTAAAAGACATGCATCCATATTAGATATCCAAAAACCACAATGCAGACTAGTAAAATAAAAACATGCTCCCATGGGATTCAAACCAATGACAGTCTTAATTTGATAGTGCAAACCCAGCACCTCACCAACTGTTCTAACCAGTCTGCATATAGACTATGCAATTTATCAGAGATTTCAGTAAATAAACTACATTGTCCAATGTACTAAACGTGATATATTCTATGGGGTGTCATAAGCAAGTCATTAGAACACTTTACTACCAAAGTTTAAAGACATATACATTCAATATTTGAGTAAACAAAAAGAAAATAAAGTTATCTGTTGGGTTTCACTTAATTGTCCATTGGAAAACTTGACTATTGTTGTTAAAAGACATGCATTCATATTATATCTCCAAAAACCACAATGCAGACTAGTAAAACAAAAACAAGCTTACATGGGATTCAAAGCAATGACCGTCTTAATTTGATAGTAAAAAACCAACACCTCACCAACTGTGCTAACCAGTCTGCATACCCATTGCACAATTTATCAGAGATTTAAGTAAATAAGCTACAATGTCCAAGGTACTAAACATGATATATTCTATGGGGTTTCATTAGCAAGTCATTAGAATACTTTACTTCTAAAGTGTTAAGAAATATGCATTCCATATTTGAATAAACAAAGATAAAAAAGCTATCTATTGGGTTTCACTAAGAAGTCCATTGGAAGACTTTACTATTGTTGTTAAAATAAATATGCATTACATTGTATAGATCCACAAACTACACTAGTAAAATAAAAACATGCTTACATGGGATTCAAACAAACGGCCTTCTTAATTTGATAGTGCAAACCCAACACCTTACTAACTGTGCTAACCAGTCCGCACAACAATTGCACAATTTATCAGAGATTTAAGTAAATTACCTACAATGTCCAAGGTACTAAACATGATATATTCTATGGGGTGTCATAAGCAAGTCATTAGAATACTTTACTACTAAAGTTATAAGACATATTCATTCAATATTTGAGTAAACAAAGAGAAAATAAAGCTATCTGTTGGGTTTCACTAAGAAGTACATTGGAAGACGTGACTATTGTTGTTAAAATACATATGCATTACATTGTATAGAGCCACAAACCACACTAGTAAAATAAAAACATGCTTCCATGGGATTCAAACCAATGACAGTCATAACTTGATAGTGCAAACCCAACACCTTACAAACTGTGCTAACCAGTCTGCACATAAGCCATGCAATTTATCACAGATCTAAGTAAATAAACTACAGTGTCCAATGTACTAAACATGATATATTCTATGGGGTGTCATAAGCAAGTCATTAGAATACTTTACTACTAAAGTTTAAAGACATACATACATATACATTCAATATTTGAGTGAACAAAAAGAAAATAAAGCTATCTGTTGGGTTTCACTTAATAGTCCATTGGAAGACTTGACTATTGTTGTTAAAAGACATGCATCCATATTATATATCCAAAAACCACAATGCAGACTAGTAAAACAAAAACAAGCTTACATGTGATTCAAAGCAATGACCGTCTTAATTTGATAGTGAAAACCCAACACCTCACCAACTGGGCTAACCAGTCTGCATACCCATTGCACAATTTATCAGAGATTTAAGTAAATAAGCTACAATATCCAAGGTACTAAACATGATCAATTCTATGGGGTTTCATTAGCAAGTCATTTGAATACTTTACTTCTAAAGTGTTAAGAAATATGCATTCCATATTTGAAAAAACAAAGATAAAAAAGCTATCTATTGGGTTTCACTAAGAAGTCCATTGGAAGACTTGACTATTGTTGTTAAAATAAATATGCATTACATTGTATAGATCCACAAACTACACTAATAAAATAAAAACATGTTTACATGGAATTCAAACAAACGGCCTTCTTAATTTGATAGTGCAAACCCAACACCTTACTAACTGTGCTAACCAGTCCGCACACCAATCACACAATTTATCAGAGATTTAAGTAAATAAGCTACAATGTCTAAGGTACTAAACATGATATATTCTATGGGGTGTCATAAGCAAGTCATTAGAATACTTTACTACTAAAGTTATAAGACATATTCTTTCAATATTTGAGTAAACAAGGAGAAAATAAAGCTATCTGTTGGGTTTCACTATGAAGTCCATTTGAAGACTTGACTATTGTTGTTAAAATGCATATGCATTACATTGTATAGAGCCACAAAACAAACTATTTAAAAAAAAAAGCTTACATGGGATTCAAACCAATGACAGTCTTAATTTGATAGTGCAAACCCAAAACCTTACAAACTGTGCTAACCAGTATGCATATAAGATGCGCAATTTATCAGAGATTTAAGTAAATAAACTACAATGTCCAATGTACTAAACAAGATATATTCTGTGGGGTGTCATAAGCAAGTCATTAGAATACTTTACTACTAAAGTTTAAAGACATATACATTCAATATTTGAGTAAACAAAAAGAAAATAAATCTATCTGTTGGGTTTCACTTAATAGTCCATTGGACGACTTGACTATTGTTGTTAAAAGACATGCATTCATATTATATATCCAAAAACCACAATGCAGACTAGTAAAATAAAAACATGCTTACATGGGATTCAAAGCAATGACCGTCTTAATTTGATAGTGAAAATCCAACACCTTACCAACTGGGCTAACCAGTCTGCATACCCATTGCACAATTTATCAGAGATTTAAGTAAATAAGCTACAATGTCTAAAGTACTAAACATGATATATTCTATGGGGTGTCATAAGCAAGTCATTAGAATACTTTACTACTAAAGTTATAAGACATATTCTTTCAATATTTGAGTAAACAAGGAGAAAATAAAGCTATCTGTTGGGTTTCACTATGAAGTCCATTTGAAGACTTGACTATTGTTGTTAAAATGCATATGCATTACATTGTATAGAGCCACAAAACAAACTATTTAAAAAAAAAAGCTTACATGGGATTCAAACCAATGACAGTCTTAATTTGATAGTGCAAACCCAAAACCTTACAAACTGTGCTAACCAGTATGCATATAAGATGCGCAATTTATCAGAGATTTAAGTAAATAAACTACAATGTCCAAGGTACTAAACATGATATATTCTATGGGGTGTCATTAGCAAGTCATTAGAATACTTTACTTCTAAAGTGTTAAGAAATATGCATTTCATGTTTGAATAAACAAAGATAAAAAAGCTATCTATTGGGTTTCACTAAGAAGTCCATTGGAAGACTTGACTATTGTCATTAAAATAAATATGCATTACATTGTATAGAGCCACAAAACACACTAATAAAATAAAAATGTGCTTCCATGGGATTCAAACTGATAACAGTCTTAATTTTATAGTGCAAACCCAACACCTTACCAACTGTGCTAACCAGTCTGCATACTCATCACACAATTTATCAGAGATTTAAGTAAATAAGCTACAATGTCCAAGTTACTAAACATGATATATTCTATGGGGTGTCATAAGCAAGTCATTAGAATACTTTACTTCTAAAGTGTTAAGAAATATGCATTCCATATTTGAATAAACAAAGATAAAAAAGCTATCTATTGGGTTTCACTAAGAAGTACATTGGAAGACTTGACTATTATTGTTAAAATACTTATGCATTACATTGTATAGAGCCACAAACCACACTAGTAAAATAAAAACATGCTTCCATGGGATTCAAACCAATGACAGTCACAACTTGATAGTGCAAACCCAACACCTTACCAACTGTGCTAACCAGTCTGCACATACGCCATGCAATTGATCACAGATTTAAGTAAATAAACTACATTGTCCAATTTACTAAACATGATATATTCTATGTGGTGTCATAAGCAAGTCATTAGAATACTTTACTACTAAAGTGTAAAGACATATACATTCAATATTTGAGTAAACAAAAAGAAAATAAAGCTATCTGTTGGGTTTCACTAAGAAGTCCATTGGAAGACTGTACTATTGTTGTTAAAATACATATGCATTACATTGTATAGAGCCACAAACCACACTAGTAAAATAAAAACATGCTTCCATAGGATTCAAACCAATGACAGTCTTAATTTGATAGTGCAAACCCAAAACTTCACCAACTTTGTTAACAAGTCTGCATATAAGCCATGCAATTTGTCAGAGATTTAAGTAAATAAACTACAATGTCGAATGTACTAAACATGATATATTCTATGGGGTGTCATAAGCAAGTCATTAGAATAATTTACTACTAAAGTTTAAAGACATATACTTTCAATATTTGAGTAAACAAAAGAAAATAAAGCTATCTGTTGGGTTTCACTTAATAGTCCATTGGAAGACTTGACTATTGTTGTAAAAAGACATGCATCCATATTATATATCCAAAAACCACAATGCAGACTAGTAAAATAAAACATGCTTACATGGGATTCAAAGCAATGACTGTCTTAATTTGATAGTGAAAACTCAACTCCTTACCAACTGTGCTAACCAGTCTGCATACCCATTGCACAATTTATCAGATATTTAAGTAAATAAGCTACAATGTCCAAGGTACTAAACATGATATATGCTATGGGGTGTCATAAGCAAGTCATTAGAATACTTTACTACTAAAGTTATAAGACATATTCATTCAATATCTGAGTAAACAAAGAGAAAATAAAGCTATCTGTTGGGGTACACTAAGAAGTACATTGGAAGACTTGACTATTGTTGTTAAAATACATATGCATTATATTGTATAGAGCCACAAACCACACTAGTAAAATAAAAACATGCTTTCATGGGATTCATACCAATGACAGTCTTAATTTGAAAGTGCTAAGCCAACACCTTACCAACTGTGCTAACCAGTCTGCATACCCATCAGACAATTTATCAGAGATTTAAGTAAATAAGCTACAATGTCCAAGTTACTAAACATGATATATTCTATGGGGTTTCATTAGCAAGTCATTAGAATACTTTACTTCTAAAGTGTTAAGAAATATGCATTCCATATTTGAATAAACAAAGATAAAAAGCTATCTATTGGGTTTCACTAAGAAGTCCATTGGAAGACTTGACTATTGTTGTTAAAATAAATATGCATTACATTGTATAGATCCTCAAACTACACTAGTAAAATAAAAACATGCTTACATGGGATTCAAGCAAACGGCCTTCTTAATTTGATAGTGCAAACCCTACACCTTACTAACTGTGCTAACCAGTCCGCACTCCAATCAACCAATTTTTCAGAGATTTAAATAAATAAGCTACAATGTCCAAGGTACTAAACATGACATATTCTATGGGGTGTCATAAGCAAGTCATTAGAATACTTTACTGCTAAAGTAATAAGACATATTCATTCAATATTTGAGTAAACAAAAAGAAAATAAAGCTATCTGTTGGGATTCACTTAATAGTCCATTGGAAGACTTGACTATTGTTGATAAAAGACATGCATCCATATTATATATCCAAAAACCACAATGCAGACTAGTAAAATAAAAACATGCTTACATTGGATTCAAACCAATGACTGTCTTAATTTGATAATGAAAAACCAACACCTTACCAACTGTGCTAACCAGTCTGCATAACCATTGCACAATTTATCAGATATTTATGTAAATAAGCTACAATGTCCAAGGTACTAAACATGATATATTCTATGGGGTGTCATAAGCAAGTCATTAGAATACTTTACTGCTAAAGTTACAAGACATATTCATTCAATATTTGAGTAAACAAAGAGAAAATAAAGCTATCTGTTGGTGTTCACTAAGAAGTACATTGGAAGACTTGACTATTGTTGATAAAATAAATATGCATTACATTGTATAGAGCCACAGACCACACTAGTAAAATAAAAACATGCTTCCATGGGATTCATACCAATGACAGTCTTAATTTGAAAGGGCAAAGCCAACACCTTACCAACTGTGCTAACCAGTCTGCATACCCATCAAACAATTTATCAGAAATTTAAGTAAATAAGCTACAATGTCCAAGGTACTAAACATGATATATTCTATGGGGTTTCATTAGCAAGTCATTAGAATAGTTTACTTCTAAAGTGTTAAGAAATATGCATTCCATATTTGAATAAACAAAGATAAAATAAGCTATCTATTGGGTTTCACTAAGAAGTTCATTGGAAGACTTGACTATTGTTGTTAAAAGACATGCAATCATATTATATATCCAAAATCCACAATTCAGACTAGTAAAATAAAAACATTCTTACATGGGATTCAAAGCAATG
The DNA here is from genome assembly GCF_028390025.1 of Pseudophryne corroboree. NCBI lineage: Eukaryota > Metazoa > Chordata > Amphibia > Anura > Myobatrachidae > Pseudophryne > Pseudophryne corroboree. The sequence goes on along the minus strand of NW_026967915.1, from coordinate 1,480,786 downwards.
ACTGTCTTAGTTTGATAGTGAAAACACAACACCTTACCAACTGGGCTAACCAGTCTGCATACCCATTGCACAATTTATCAGAGATTTAAGTAAATAAGCTACAATGTCCAAGGTACTAAACATAATATATTCTATGGGGTTTCATTAGCAAGTCATTAGAATACTTTACTTCTAAAGTGTTAAGAAATATGTATTCCATATTTGAATGATAAAATAAGCTATCTATTGGGTTTCACTAAGAAGTCCATTGGAAGACTTGACTATTGTTGTTAAAATACATATGCATTACATTGTATAGATCCACAAACTACACTAGTAAAATAAAAACATGCTTACATGGGATTCAAACAAACAGCCTTCTTACATTGATAGTGCAAACCCAACACCTTACTAACTGTGCTAACCAGTCCTCTCACCAATGACATAATTTATCAAAGATTTAAGTAAATAAGCTACAATGTCCAAGGTACTAAACATGATATATGCTATGGGGTGTCATAAGCAAGTCATTAGAATACTTTACTACTAAAGTTATAAGACATATTCATTCAATATTTGAGTAAACAAAGATAAAATAAAGCTATCTGTTGGGTTTCACTAAGAAGTCCATTGGAAGACTTGACTATTGTTATTAAAATACATATGCATTACATTGTATAGAGCCACAAAACACACTATTAAAATAAAAACATGCTTCCATGGGATTCAAACCGATGACAGTCTTAATTTGATAGTGCAAACCCAACACCTTACCAACTGTGCTAACCAGTCTGCATACCAATCACAAAATTTTAACAAGATATATTCTATGGGGTGTCATAAGCAAGTCATTAGAATACTTTACTACTAAAGTTATAAGACATATTCATTCAATATTTGAGTAAACAAAGAGAAAATAAAGCTATCTGTTGGGTTTCACTAAGAAGTTCATTGGAAGACTTGACTATTGTTATTAAAATACATATGCATTACATTGTATAGAGCCACAAAACACACTATTAAAATAAAAACATGCTTCCATGGGATTCAAACCGATGTTATTCTTAATTTGATAGTGCAAACCCGACATCTTACCAACTGTGCTAACCAGTCTGCATATAAGCCATACAGTTTATCAGAGATTTAAGTAAATAAACTACAATGTCCAAGGTACTAAACATGATATATTCTATGGGGTGTCATAAGCAAGTCATTAGAATACTTTACTACTAAAGTTATAAGACATATTCATTCAATATTTGAGTAAACAAAGAGAAAATAAAGCTATCTGTTGGGTTTCACTAAGAAGTCCATTGGAAGACTTGATTATTGTTATTAAAATACATATGCATTACATTGTATAGAGCCACAAAACACACTCATAAAATAAAAACATGCTTCTATGGGATTCAAACCGATGACAGTCTTAAATTGATAGTGCAAACCCAACACCTTACCAACTGTGCTAACCCGTCTGCATATAAGCCATACAGTTTATCAGAGATTTAAGTAAATAAACTACAATGTCCAAGGTACTAAACATGATATATTCTATGGGGTGTCATAAGCAAGTCATTAGAATACTTTACTACTAAAGTTTAAAGACATATACATTCAATATTTGAGTAAACAAAAAGAAAATAAAGCTATCTGTTGGGTTTCACTTAATAGTCCATTGGAAGACTTGACTATTGTTGTTAAAACACATGCATACATATTATATATCCAAAAACCACAATGCAGACTAGTAAAATAAAAACATGCTTACATGGGATTTAAACCAATGACCGTCTTAATTTGATAGTGTAACCTTAACACCTTACCAACTGTGCTAACCAGTCTGCCCACCCATCACACCATTTATCAAAGATTTAAGTAAATAAGCTACAATGTTCAAGGTACTAAACATGATATATTCTATGGGGTTTCATAAGCAAGTCATTAGAATACTTTACTTCTAAAGTGTTAAGAAATATGCATTCCATATTTGAATAAACAAAGATAAAAAAAGCTATCTGTTGGGTTTCACTATGAAGTCCATTGGAAGACTTGACTATTGTTGTTAAAATACATATGCATTACATTGTATAGATCCACAAACTACACTAGTAAAATAAAAACATGCTTACTTGGGATTCAAAGAAACAGCCTTCTTACATTGATAGTGCAAACCCAACACCTTACTAACTGTGCTAACCAGTCCTCACACCAATGACACAATTTATCAGAGATTTAAGTAAATAAGCTACAATGTCCATGTTACTAAACATGATATATTCTATGGGGTTTCATAAGCAAGTCATTAGAATACTTTACTTCTAAAGTGTTAAGAAATATGCATTCCATATTTGAATAAACAAAGATAAAAAAAACTATCTATTGGGTTTCACTAAGAAGTCCATTGGAAGACTTGACTATTGTTATTAAAATAAATATGCATTACATTGTATAGAGCCACAAAACACACTATTAAAATAAAAACATGCTTCCATGGGATTAAAACCGATAACAGTCTTAATTTTATAGTGCGAACCCAACACCGTACCAACTGTGCTAACCAGTCTGCATACCAATCGACCAATTTAAACATGATATATTCTATGGGGTGTCATAAGCAAGTCATTAGAATACTTTACTACTAAAGTTATAAGACATATTCATTCAATATTTGAGTAAACAAAGAGAAAATAAAGCTATCTATTGGGTTTCACTAAAAAGTCCATTGGAAGACTTGACTATTGTTGTTAAAAGACATAGGCATTCATATTATAGAGCCACAAACCACACTAGTAAGGTTGTGAATTCAAGCCTCACCTGGAGCAGTTTTGTTTACAGTTTTTTTCCTTTTTCTTATGTCATTAGTCATTGATTATAATCTTCTACCTTAATATTTAATATGATATTACAAAGGATGGAAGAAAGAAAGAAAGAAAGAAAGAAAGAAAGAAAGAAAGAAAGAAAGAAAGAAAGAAAGAAAGAAAGAAAGAAAGAAAAAACACAAACATGATTGTGAATTTAAGTTGTCGGCACACATCTGCTTTGGTTCAAATGCACTGCATATCTTCCTTCAGTCAGCCAACAAAACAGCAATCGAAAAGATTAACACACTGTTGGTAAAGCAGTTGCATCAAATAGATTTTTTGCAATATAGCATGATAATCCATACTGACAGCTCTGGATAATACCAGCACATTTCTTGCTGGATTTGGTAATGCAAAGAACACAGTAAACAGCCTTCTTTTTCTCAAAAATACACAATTTACTATTAAAAACCTATCAGTCTTGAATGAGAACATCAGTAAGCCCCAGTGGCCTAATGGATAAGGCACTGACCTCCTCAGCCAGGGATTGTGGGTTCAAGTCCCATCTGGGGTGGAAGTCATTAAAGCAGCTGTGTTGTCACTAGAGTTGATACTTTATCCTTGATTCAACTGTACAACAGTCTTGTAGTGTTTAGATTGCAAAAAAATTACCACTTAAGCTAAAAAATGACATTTATTATAACATTGTTGTGATTTTTTTTTTTACTTTTCTATCACTGTGGACAGCTTATTCAAGTGCCATCTGGCATGCATGTTCCTTTGTTGCTCATCATTCATCACCAAAAATGATTTTCTTTTTAAATTCTTATGACTGTACTGATTGTATTGAATAAAATCCACATCTAGCATAACCGTTTTATGCTGCTAAGTGCTCCAGTGGTGCAATTGGTCAGCGCATCGTACTTATAAGACAGTATCTGTTGAGCAATGTTGAGGTTGTAAATTCAAGCCTCACCTGGAGCAGCTTTGTTTACTGTTTTTTTCCTTTTTCTTATGTCATTAGTCATTGATTATAATCTTCTACCTTAATATTTAATATGATATTACAAAGGATGAAAGAAAGAAAGAAAGAAAGAAAGGAAGAAAGAAAGAAAGAAAGAAAGAAAGAAAGAAAGAAAGAAAGAAAGAAAGAAAGAAAGAAAGAAAGAAAAAACACAAACATAATTGTGAATTTAAGTTGTCAGCACACATCTGCTTTGGTTCAAATGCACTGCATATCTTCCTTCAGTCAGCAAACAAAACAGGAATCGAAAAGATTAACACACTGTTGGTAAAGCAGTGGCATCAAATAGATTTTTTGCAATATAGCATGATAATCCATACTGACAGCTCTGGATAGTACCAGCACATTTCTTGCTGGACTTGGTAATGCAAAGAACACAGTAAACAGCTTAACTTTTTCTCAAAAATACATAATTGACTATTAAAAACCTATCAGTCTTGAATGAGAATATCAATAAGGCCTAGTGGCCTAATGGATTAGGCACTGGCCTCCTAAACCAGGGATTGTGGGTTCAAGTCCCATCTGGGGTGGAAGGCATTAAAGCAGCTGTGTCATCACTAGAGTTGATATTTTATCCTTGATTCATCTGTACAACAGTCTTGTAGTGTTTAGATTGCAAAAAAATTACCACATAAGCTAAAAAATGACATTTATTATAACATTGTTGTGATTTTTTTTTTTTACTTTTCTATCACTGTGGACAGCTTATTCAAGTGCCATCTGGCATGCATGAACCTTTGTTGCTCATCATTCATCACCAAAAATTATTTTCTTTTTAAATTCTTATGACTGTACTGATTGTATTGAATAAAATCCACATCTAGCATAACCGTTTTATGCTGTTAAGTGCTCCAGTGGTGCAATTGGTCAGCACGTGGTACTTATAAGACAGTATCTGTTGAGCAATGTTGAGGTTGTAAATTCAAGCCTCACCTGGAGCAGCTTTGTTTACCGTTTTTTTTCCTTTTTCTTATGTCATTAGTCATTGATTATAATCTTCTACCTTAATATTTAATATGATATTACAAAGGAAGAAAGAAAGAAAGAAAGAAAGAAAGAAAGAAAGAAAGAAAGAAAGAAAGAAAGAAAGAAAGAAAGAAAGAAAGAAAAAACACAAACATAATTGTGAATTTAAGTTGTCAGCACACATCTGCTTTGGTTCAAATGCACTGCATATCTTCCTTCAGTCAGCCAACAAAACAGGAATCGAAAAGATTAACACACTGTTGGTAAAGCAGTGGCATCAAATAGATTTTTTGCAATATAGCATGATAATCCATACTGACAGCTCTGGATAGTACCAGCACATTTCTTGCTGGACTTGGTAATGCAAAGAACACAGTAAACAGCTTAACTTTTTCTCAAAAATACATAATTGACTATTAAAAACCTATCAGTCTTGAATGAGAACATCAATAAGGCCTAGTGGCCTAATGGATTAGGCACTTGCCTCCTAAGCCAGGGATTGTGGGTTCAAGTCCCATCTGGAGTGGAAGTCATTAAAGCAGCTGTGTCATCACTAGAGTTGATATTTTATCTTTGATTCAACTGTACAACAGTCTTGTAGTGTTTAGATTGCAAAAAAATGACCACATAAGCTAAAAAATTACATTTATTATAACATTGTTGTGATTTTTTTTTTTACTTTTCTATCACTGTGGACAGCTTATTCAAGTGCCATCTGGCATGCATGTTCCTTTGTTGCTCATCATTCATCACCAAAAATGATTTTCTTTTTAAATTCTTATGACTGTACTGATTGTATTGAATAAAATCCACATCTAGCATAACCGTTTTATGCTGCTAAGTGCTCCAGTGGTGCAATTGGTCAGCGCGTGGTACTTATAAGACAGTATCTGTTGAGCAATGTTGAGGTTGTAAATTCAAGCCTCACCTGGAGCAGCTTTGTTTACCGTTTTTTTTCCTTTTTCTTATGTCATTAGTCATTGATTATAATCTTCTACCTTAATATTTAATATGATATTAAAAAGGAAGAAAGAAAGAAAGAAAGAAAGAAAGAAAGAAAGAAAGAAAGAAAGAAAGAAAGAAAAAACACAAACATGATTGTGAATTTAAGTTGTCAGCACACATCTACTTTGGTTCAAATGCAATGCATATCTTCCTTCAGTCAGCCAACAAAACAGCAATCAGAAATATTAACACACTGGTGGTAAAGCAGTTGCATCAAATAGATTTTTTGCATTTTAGCATGATAATCCATACTGACAGCTCTGGATAGTACCAGCACATTTCTTGCTGGACTTGGTAATGCAAAGAACACAGTAAACAGCTTAACTTTTTCTCAAAAATACATAATTGACTATTAAAAACCTATCAGTCTTGAATGAGAACATCAATAAGCCCCAGTGGCCTAATGGATTAGGCACTGGCCTCCTAAACTCGGGATAGTGGGTTCAAGTCCCATCTGGGGTGGAAGGCATTAAAGCAGCTGTGTCATCACTAGAGTGGATGTTTTATCCTTGATTCAACTGTACAACAGTCTTGTAGTGTTTAGATTGCAAAAAAATTACCACATAAGCTAAAAAATGACATTTATTATAACATTGTTGTGATTTTTTTTTACTTTTCTATCACTGTGGAAAGCTTATTTAAGTGCCATCTGGCATGCATGATCCTTTGTTGCTCATCATTCATCACCAAAAATTATTTTCTTTTTAAATTCTTATGACTGTACTGATTGTATTGAATAAAATCCACATCTAGCATAACCGTTTTATGCTGCTAAGTGCTCCAGTGGTGCAATTGGTCAGCGCATGGTACTTATAAGACAGTATCTGTTGAGCAATGTTGAGGTTGTGAATTCAAGCCTCACCTGGAGCAGCTTTGTTTACAGTTTTTTTCCTTTTTTTATGACATTAGTGTTATGCACACCAGTGCCTGCAGGAAAGTACTGGTGTCAGGACTGTTATGCACTCCAGTGCCTGCAGGAATGTACTGGTGTTTGAACTGTTATGCAAAACAAATGGACTTACAGACAGACTGGGGAATATGACATAACGTACACAGAAGGTGATAGGTTAACAAAATACACACAAAGTGAACAGAGAAGCCCAGAGGCTAAGGAACTGGGTATCTCCCTTGTATTAGAACTGCTCAGATGGGAAAAGCAAGATGTTGTGTTTTAATACGTAGAGAACCCGAAATGCTGTTGCTAAGGGCAACAGCAAAACCCTAAAGGGTTACCAACGGGTGTGGCAGTAAACTCCTTGGTCAGAGATGGAATGATAGACACAAGGAGAGTCTCCACAATCCTAATTCTCACTTGCAGTGCACAGGTTCAGCTTACTGCCACTAAACTGACCCCTGACACCTAGCACAGTGAGACAGGATTAGACAGGCAAGTCTTAGAATACAGCCGCAAACTTGCTAAGTTCACAGAGTAGTAACAGAACCCCAGCAAGCTAAACGACTGACTCCAGTCTTACTGCTAGGTCTGGATTGGCAGAGTGTAATACCAAATCCCCAGGCCTATTTGCAGTAAGCAACAAACAAATACAAAGCTACACAGAACTGGCTAACTTTCAGAAACTGACTAACCAACAAAGATTCAGCAGCATCTGCTTACCCTGAGAAGAGGCCTTATAAAGCAGGTGCTGTCCACGCCCCACTCAGACCTCACAGACTGTGAGCACAAAAACCAGCACCGGATCCCCTGCCATGCACAGAGCCTATAACCACTGCACAGCAAAAGACCCGAACCGGAGTATCAGCTGCGCTCAGGTCACTCCGCTAGCACTTGTCTCCCGGTTGCCATGACGACGTGGCAGCACAGGGCAGGAGACCCTAACAGTACCCCCCCTCTGACGAGGGGTCAAAGAACCCCTACCACCGGGTTTATCGGGGAACTGCGAGAAGAAAGAGCGTATCAGTCTGGGGGCATGAAGATCACAACTGCGCACCCACGACCGCTCCTCCGGGCCATACCCCTTCCAGTGCACCAAAAATGACAGCCGACCCCGAACCATCTTGGAGTCAAGAATCCTTTCAACAACAAACTCCCTCTGGCCACGTATCAGAAGAGGGGAAGGTCTTCCACTGGAAGAAGGATTACTAATCGCCCGTTTTAAAAGGGAACAATGAAAGGTTTTATTGATACCCAAAGAACGGGGCAGATCTAACTGAAATGCCACCGGATTGATAACCCTGGTGATCTTATAAGGGCCGATGAACCGGGGGCCTAACTTATGAGATGGCTGTCTCAACTTCAAATTCTTGGTAGACAACCAGACGAAGTCTCCTAATTTGAAGCTGCAGGGTCTTTTCCGCTTATCAAAAACCCTTTTGGTCACTAATGACACAGACACAAGGGCTTTCTTCACTTTCCGCCAAATACCTCTAAGGACCGAAACCACAGAGGAACCACCAGGCGTGGAGTCCAGGGGGTCAAAAGAATTGGCCTTAGGATGATGCCCATACACACAAAGGAATGGAGAGATCCCTGTAGCAGAGTGAGCCGCGTTGTTATAAGCAAACTCCGCCATGGACAGATGAGCAACCCAGTCAGTCTGACACTTGGAGACATAACACCTGAGGAACTGCTCCAAGGACTGGTTCACCCTTTCAGTCTGCCCATTAGACTGCGGATGGTAGCCCGACGACAAGCTGACAGAAATCTGGAGATCGGAACAAAATGCCCTCCAGAATTTGGCCACAAACTGGGATCCGCGGTCAGAGACCACATCAAGTGGCAACCCGTGGAGACGCACAACATGCAGCATAAATAATTCAGACAGGCGTCTGGCCGATGGCAGCCCAACCAGTGGAACGAAGTGCGCCATCTTCGAAAACCTGTCAACGACAACCCAGATGGCTGTCATCCCCGAGGATTTGGGCAAGTCCACCACAAAATCCATTGAAATGTGGGTCCATGGCTTAGATGGGATAGAGAGTGGATGTAATGGGCCAACCGGAACCCCTCTAGGAGTCTTATTTCGGGCACAGATGTCACATGCCCGAACCCACTGATCCACATCCTTAGCCACCGAGGGCCACCACACCGCCCTAGATAGCAACTCCCGAGTTCTGGCAATACCCGGGTGACCTGCAGACTTCTTGGCATGGAATTCCAGGAACACTCGCTGTCTTAACCTAGGAGGCACAAACAAAAGACCTACCGGAAGGTCTGGAGGAGCCTGCTCCTGTGCTCTAAGGACTAATGATAAGAGGTCCTGGGTAATGCCCACTTTAATACATGATGGGGAAACAATGGGCAACGGCTCCTCGGTGGTCTCCTGGATTGGAGCTAAACTCCGCGAGAGCGCATCAGCCTTGATGTTTTTTGACCCAGGGCGATATGTTATCAAAAAATTAAAGCGAGCAAAAAACAAAGCCCATCGTGCCTGCCTGGCATTGAGACGCTTCGCTGACTCTAAATATGCCAGATTCTTATGGTCAGTGAGAATTGAGACCACAAACTTAGCCCCCTCAAGCCAGTGTCTCCACTCCTCGAGTGCATCCTTAATAGCCAACAATTCCCGGTTACCCACGTCATAATTCATCTCGGCAGGCGAAAATTTACGGGAAAAGTAAGCACAGGGATGAAGGCGATTATCAGACACTCCCATCTGAGAAAGCACTGCCCCAATACCCATCTCAGAGGCATCCACCTCCACCACAAAAGGACGCTCTGGATCTGGGTGTCGCAGCACCTTGGCCGAAACAAATGCCCTTTTGAGACGGGCAAAAGCCGCTTTAGCCTCACAAGACCAGTGAGCAACATCCGCCCCTTTCTTAGTGAGTGCCACCAAGGGCGCCACTATAGACGAAAATCCAGCGATAAATCGTCTATAAAAATTCGCAAAGCCCAGGAAACGCTGAAGCGCCTTCAAACTAGTGGGCTGCACCCAATCCAGGACTGCCTGTACCTTGGAACCCTCCATTTGGAAACCTTCTGGGGAGATAATATATCCTAGAAATGCGATTTGCTGAACTTCAAATTCGCACTTCTCCAGCTTCGCCCCAAGCCGGTGGTCTCTGAGTTTCTGGAGGACTAAGCGTACATGCTTCCGATGTTCCTCCAGGGAATGGGAGAAGATTAGGATGTCATCTAAGTATACAACTAAGAATCTATCCAAATATTCCCTGAGCACATCATTCATGAAATCCTGGAAGACTGCCGGGGCATTACAGAGCCCAAAAGGCATCACCAAATATTCATAATGCCCTGAGTGGGTATTAAAGGCAGTCTTCCATTCATCCCCCTCTCTTATTCGGATTAGATTGTACGCACCGCGTAGGTCAATCTTAGAAAAAATGGTGGCAGTATGAAGCTGGTCAAACAAGACCGAAATGAGAGGCAGTGGGTATGAGTTTTTAATCGTGATACGGTTCAATTCCCTGAAGTCGATGCAGGGTCGCAACGAACCGTCCTTTTTACCCACGAAGAAGAACCCCGACCCAACTGGAGACTGTGAAGGTCTGATAAATCCCTTAGCCAAGTTCTCCTGAATGTACTCTGCCATAGCCTGAGTCTCAGGACGTGACAGGGAGTACAACCTGCTCTTGGGAAGCTTAGCATTTGGCAACAAATCAATGGCACAGTCATAGGGGCGATGGGGAGGTAGTACCTCTGCAACTTTTTTGGAGAACACGTCCGCAAAATCTGCATAACACCCTGGCAATCCTGGCAAACTTAGCTGCGAGAGCCTGACTGGAAGGCTCAAGCAACTCCTGAAACAATCAGTACCCCAACTAAGAATCTCCCCAGAGACCCAGTCAAATTGAGGATTGTGGGCCCTTAACCAGGGTAACCCCAACACCAATGGGGCAAAAGTACAGACAGTCACATAAAAGGACAATTTTTCAGAGTGTGTGGCTCCAATAAACAAAGAAATCTGGCTAGTGCAAGAGGTAATTTTACCTTGGGATAATGGTTCCCCGTTTAACCCACAAATCTCAATTTCCGATGCCAGGGGTACTAAGGGAACAGAGTGTTTCAGGGCGAATTGGCGGTCCATAAAAACCCCGTCGGCCCCACTGTCCACAAAGGCCTCAGTCTTGACAGTTTGACTGAGGATCTTCAAGGTCACCGGAATGATAAAAGTCTTCTTGGGAAATTCTGACTTCTGGCCTGACAGGATATTTCCCATCACCCTCAGGCCCTGAAGTTTTCCGGCTTTTCTGGGCATGATACTACCACATGACCTTTATTCCCACAGTACAAACACAACCCCTGCTGTCTCCTCCGCGTCTTCTCACGCGAGGAGAGGCGGGTAGCCCCAATCTGCATAGGCTCCTCTGAAAATTCCTCAGAGTCTGAGGTTCCCTTGGGAAGGAAGGAAATCTCAGTCTCCCTTTCAAGCCTACGCTCTCTCAGCCGTCTATCCACCCGGATGGATAACTGCATGAGCTGATCCAAGCTATCAGGCAAGGGATATTGTACCAGTTGGTCCTTTATCTGGTTAGAAAGACCTCTTCGGTACTGGTGTCTCAGGGCTGGGTCATTCCACTGGGTATTATGGGCCAACCTCCGAAACTCCGTACAGTAAACCTCAACTGGCCTTCGCCCTTGCTTAAGTATCGAAATCTGAGCCTCGGCTGAGGCCGTCTTGTCTGGGTCATCATACAACATGCCCAGTGCCGTAAAAAAAGCATCAACACTTTTAAGCGACGGACAGTCAGGCTGCAACCCATATGCCCAGACCTGTGGGTCTCCTTGTAGCAAGGAAATCACTATGCCCACCCGCTGAATCTCCGACCCAGAAGACTGAGGCCTAAGCCGGAAGTATAGCTTGCAGCTCTCCTTGAAACAAAAGAACTGCGAGCGATCTCCAGAAAAACGATCCGGGAGATTTACTTTCGGCTCCTTAACCCCTGCAGGTGCTGCTGCTGCGGGAGCTCCGCCAGCAGCCTGGGAGGTGTGCATTTTAATGGACAAATCATTAAATTGTCGAGTCAGGACCTGCACCTGATCGACCACCTGTTGCAACGTATTTTGAGGGGTATGCTCCATATTCCCACAAAATTTCAACAGGAGTATTAGGCTGCTGAATATGTTATGCACACCAGTGCCTGCAGGAAAGTACTGGTGTCAGGACTGTTATGCACTCCAGTGCCTGCAGGAATGTACTGGTGTTTGAACTGTTATGCAAAACAAATGGACTTACAGACAGACTGGGGAATATGACATAACGTACACAGAAGGTGATAGGTTAACAAAATACACACAAAGTGAACAGAGAAGCCCAGAGGCTAAGGAACTGGGTATCTCCCTTGTATTAGAACTGCTCAGATGGGAAAAGCAAGATGTTGTGTTTTAATACGTAGAGAACCCGAAATGCTGTTGCTAAGGGCAACAGCAAAACCCTAAAGGGTTACCAACGGGTGTGGCCGTAAACTCCTTGGTCAGAGATGGAATGATAGACACAAGGAGAGTCTCCACAATCCTAATTCTCACTTGCAGTGCACAGGTTCAGCTTACTGCCACTAAACTGACCCCTGACACCTAGCACAGTGAGACAGGATTAGACAGGCAAGTCTTAGAATACAGCCGCAAACTTGCTAAGTTCACAGAGTAGTAACAGAACCCCAGCAAGCTAAACGACTGACTCCAGTCTTACTGCTAGGTCTGGATTGGCAGAGTGTAATACCAAATCCCCAGGCCTATTTGCAGTAAGCAACAAACAAATACAAAGCTACACAGAACTGGCTAACTTTCAGAAACTGACTAACCAACAAAGATTCAGCAGCATCTGCTTACCCTGAGAAGAGGCCTTATAAAGCAGGTGCTGTCCACGCCCCACTCAGACCTCACAGACTGTGAGCACAAAAACCAGCACCGGATCCCCTGCCATGCACAGAGCCTATAACCACTGCACAGCAAAAGACCCGAACCGGAGTATCAGCTGCGCTCAGGTCACTCCGCTAGCACTTGTCTCCCGGTTGCCATGACGACGTGGCAGCACAGGGCAGGAGACCCTAACAATTAGTCATTGATTATAATCTTCTACCTTAATATTTAATATGATATTACAAAGGAAGAAAGAAAGAAAGAAAGAAAGAAAGAAAGAAAGAAAGAAAGAAAGAAAGAAAGAAAGAAAGAAAGAAAGAAAGAAAGAAAGAAAAAACACAAACATGATTGTGAATTTAAGTTGTCAGCACACATCTGCTTTGGTTCAAATGCACTGCATATCTTCCTTCAGTCAGCAAACAAAACAGGAATCGAAAAGATTAACACACTGTTGGTAAAGCAGTGGCATCAAATAGATTTTTTGCAATATAGCATGATAATCCATACTGACAGCTCTGGATAGTACCAGCACATTTCTTGCTGGACTTGGTAATGCAAAGAACACAGTAACAGCTTAACTTTTTCTCAAAAATACATAATTGACTATTAAAAACCTATCAGTCTTGAATGAGAACATCAATAATTCCCAGTGGCATAATGGATTTGGCACTGGCCTCCTAAGCCTGGGATAGTGGGTTCAAGTCCCATCTGGGGTGGAAGTCATTAAAGCAGCTGTGTTATCACTAGAGTGGATGTTTTATCCTTGATTCAACTGTACAACAGTCTTGTAGTGTTTAGATTGCAAAAAAATGACCACATAAGCTAAAAAATGACATTTATTATAACATTGTTGTGATTTTTTTTTTTACTTTTCTATCACTGTGGACAGCTTATTCAAGTGCCATCTGGCATGCATGATCCTTTGTTGCTCATCATTCATCACTAAAAATTATTTTCTTTTTAAATTCTTATGACTGTACTGATTGTATTGAATAAAATCCACATCTAGCATAACCGTTTTATGCTGCTAAGTGCTCCATGGTTGCAATTGGTCAGCGCGTGGTACTTATAAGACAGTATCTGTTGAGCAATGTTGAGGTTGTGAATTCAAGCCTCACCTGGAGCAGCTTTGTTTACAGTTTTTTTCCTTTTTTTATGACATTAGTCATTGATTATAATCTTCTACCTTAATATTTAATATGATATAAGAAAGAAAGAAAGAAAGAAAGAAAGAAAGAAAGAAAGAAAGAAAGAAAGAAAGAAAGAAAGAAAGAAAGAAAGAAAGAAAAAACACAAACATGATTGTGAATTTAAGTTGTCAGCACACATCTGCTTTGGTTCAAATGCACTGCATATCTTCCTTCAGTCAGCAAACAAAACAGGAATCGAAAAGATTAACACACTGTTGGTAAAGCAGTGGCATCAAATAGATTTTTTGCAATATAGCATGATAATCCATACTGACAGCTCTGGATAGTACCAGCACATTTCTTGCTGGACTTGGTAATGCAAAGAACACAGTAAACAGCTTAACTTTTTCTCAAAAATACATAATTGACTATTAAAAACCTATCAGTCTTGAATGAGAACATCAATAAGACCCAGTGGCCTAATGGATAAGGCAATGGCCTCCTAAGCCAGGGATTGTGGGTTCAGGTTCCATCTGGGGTGGAAGTCATTAAAGCAGGTGTGTCATCACTAGAGTTGAAATTTTATCCTTGATTCAACTGTACAACAGTCTTGTAGTGTTTAGATTGCAAAAAAATGACCACATAAGCTAAAAAATGACATTTATTATAACATTGTTGTGATTTTTTTTTTTTTACTTTTCTATCACTGTGGACAGCTTATTCAAGTGCCATCTGGCATGCATGTTCCTTTGTTGCTCATCATTCATCACCAAAAATGATTTTCTTTTTAAATTCTTATGACTGTACTGATTGTATTGAATAAAATCCACATCTAGCATAACCGTTTTATGCTGCTAAGTGCTCCAGTGGTGCAATTGGTCAGCGCATCGTACTTATAAGACAGTATCTTTTGAGCAATGTTGAGGTTGTAAATTCAAGCCTCACCTGGAGCAGCTTTGTTTACCGTTTTTTTTCCTTTTTCTTATGTCATTAGTCTTTGATTATAATCTTCTACCTTAATATTTAATATGATATTACAAAGGAAGAAAGAAAGAAAGAAAGAAAGAAAGAAAGAAAGAAAGAAAGAAAGAAAGAAAGAAAGAAAGAAAGAAAGAAAGAAAGAAAGAAAAAACACAAACATAATTGTGAATTTAAGTTGTCAGCACACATCTACTTTGGTTCAAATGCACTGCATATCTTCCTTCAGTCAGCCAACAAAACAGCAATCAGAAATATTAACACACTGGTGGTAAAGCAGTTGCATCAAATAGATTTTTTGCATTTTAGCATGATAATCCATACTGACAGCTCTGGATAGTACCAGCACATTTCTTGCTGGACTTGGTAATGCAAAGAACACAGTAAACAGCTTAACTTTTTCTCAAAAATACATAATTGACTATTAAAAACCTATCAGTCTTGTATGAGAACATCAATAAGCCCCAGTGGCCTAATGGATTAGGCACTGGCCTCCTAAACTCGGGATAGTGGGTTCAAGTCCCATCTGGGGTTGAAGTCATTAAAGCAGCTGTGTCATCACTAGAGTGGATGTTTTATCCTTGATTCAACTGTACAACAGTCTTGTAGTGTTTAGATTGCAAAAAAATGACCACATAAGCTAAAAAATGACATTTATTATAACTTTGTTGTGATTTTTTTTTTACTTTTCTATCACTGTGGACAGCTTATTCAAGTGCCATCTGGCATGCATGATCCTTTGTTGCTCATCATTCATCACCAACAATTATTTTCTTTTTAAATTCTTATGACTGTACTGATTGTATTGAATAAAATCCACATCTAGCATAACCGTTTTATGCTGCTAAGTGCTCCAGTGGTGCAATTGGTCAGCGCGTGGTACTTATAAGACAGTATCTGTTGAGCAATGTTGAGGTTGTGAATTCAAGCCTCACCTGGAGCAGCTTTGTTTACAGTTTTTTTCCTTTTTTTATGACATTAGTCATTGATTATAATCTTCTACCTTAATATTTAATATGATATTACAAAGGATGAAAGAAAGAAAGAAAGAAAGAAAGAAAGAAAGGAAGAAAGAAAGAAAGAAAGAAAGAAAGAAAGAAAGAAAGAAAGAAAGAAAGAAAGAAAGAAAGAAAGAAAGAAAGAAAGAAAGAAAGAAAGAAAGAAAGAAAGAAAAAACACAAACATGATTGTGAATTTAAGTTGTCAGCACACATCTGCTTTGGTTCAAATGCACTGCATATCTTCCTTCAGTCAGCAAACAAAACATGAATCAAAAATATTAACACACTGGTGGTAAAGCAGTGGCATCAAATAGATTTTTTGCAATATAGCATGATAATCCATACTGACAGCTCTGGATAGTACCAGCACATTTCTTGCTGGACTTGGTAATGCAAAGAACACAGCAAACAGCTTAACTTTTTCTAAAAAATACATAATTGACTATTAAAAACCTATCAGTCTTGAATGAGAACATCAATAATTCCCAGTGGCCTAATGGATTTGGCACTGGCCTCCTAAGCCCGGGATAGTGGGTTCAAGTCCCATCTTGGGTGGAAGTCATTAAAGCAGCTGTGTTATCACTAGAGTGGATGTTTTATCCTTGATTCAACTGTAGAACAGTCTTGTAGTGTTTAGATTGCAAAAAAATGACCACATAAGCTAAAAAATGACATTTATTATAACATTGTTGTGATTTTTTTTTTTACTTTTCTATCACTGTGGACAGCTTATTCAAGTGCCATCTGGCATGCATGATCCTTTGTTGCTCATCATTCATCACCAAAAATGATTTTCTTTTTAAATTCTTATGACTGTACTGATTGTATTGAATAAAATCCACATCTAGCATAACCGTTTTATGCTGCTAAGTGCTCCAGTGGTGCAATTGGTCAGCGCATCGTACTTATAAGACAGTATCTGTTGAGCAATGTTGAGGTTGTAAATTCAAGCCTCACCTGGAGCAGCTTTGTTTACCATTTTTTTCCTTTTTCTTATGTCATTAGTCATTGATTATAATCTTCTACCTTAATATTTAATATGATATTACAAAGGATGAAAGAAAGAAAGAAAGAAAGAAAGAAAGAAAGAAAGAAAGAAAGAAAGAAAGAAAGAAAAAACACAAACATGATTGTGAATTTAAGTTGTCAGCACACATCTGCTTTGGTTCAAATGCACTGCATATCTTCCTTCAGTCAGCAAACAAAACAGGAATCGAAAAGATTAACACACTGTTGGTAAAGCAGTGGCATCAAATAGATTTTTTGCAATATAGCATGATAATCCATACTGACAGCTCTGGATAGTACCAGCACATTTCTTGCTGGACTTGGTAATGCAAAGAACACAGTAAACAGCTTAACTTTTTCTCAAAAATACATAATTGACTATTAAAAACCTATCAGTCTTGAATGAGAACATCAATAAGAACCAGTGGCCTAATGGATAAGTCCCTGGCCTCCTAAGCCAGGGATTGTGGGTTCAGGTCCCATCTGGGGTGGAAGTCATTAAAGCAGCTGTGTTATCACTAGAGTTGAAATTTTATCCTTGATTCAACTGTACAACAGTCTTGTAGTATTTAGATTGCAAAAAAATGACCACATAAGCTAAAAAATGACATTTATTATAACATTGTTGTGATTTTTTTTTTACTTTTCTATCACTGTGGACAGCTTATTCAAGTGCCATCTGGCATGCATGTTCCTTTGTTGCTCATCATTCATCACCAAAAATGATTTTCTTTTTAAATTCTTATGACTGTACTGATTGTATTGAATAAAATCCACATCTAGCATAACCGTTTTATGCTGCTAAGTGCTCCAGTGGTGCAATTGGTCAGCGCATCGTACTTATAAGACAGTATCTGTTGAGCAATGTTGAGGTTGTAAATTCAAGCCTCACCTGGAGCAGCTTTGTTTACCGTTTTTTTTCCTTTTTCTTATGTCATTAGTCATTGATTATAATCTTCTACCTTAATATTTAATATGATATTACAAAGGATGAAAGAAAGAAAATAAGAAAGAAAGAAAGAAAGAAAGAAAGAAAGAAAAAACACAAACATGATTGTGAATTTAAGTTGTCAGCACACATCTGCTTTGGTTCAAATGCACTGCATATCTTCCTTCAGTCAGCCAACAAAACAGCAATTAGAAATATTAACACACTGGTGGTAAAGCAGTTGCATCAAATAGATTTTTTGCAATTTAGCATGATAATCCATACTGACAGCTCTGGATAGTACCAGCACATTTCTTGCTGGACTTGGTAATGCAAAGAACACAGTAAACAGCTTAACTTTTTCTCAAAACTACATAATTGACTATTAAAAACCTATCAGTCTTGAATGAGAACAACAATAAGCCCCAGTGGCCTAATGGATTAGGCACTGGCCTCCTAAACTCGGGATAGTGGGTTCAAGTCCCATCTGGGGGTGGAAGTCATTAAAGCAGATGTGTCATCACTAGAGTGGATGTTTTATCCTTGATTCAACTGTACAACAGTCTTGTAGTGTTTAGATTGCAAAAAAATTACCACATAAGCTAAAAAATGACATTTATTATAACATTGTTGTGATTTTTTTTTTACTTTTCTATCACTGTGGACAGCTTATTCAAGTGCCATCTGGCATGCATGATCCTTTGTTGCTCATCATTCATCACCAAAAATTATTTTCTTTTTAAATTCTTATGACTGTACTGATTGTATTGAATAAAATCAACATCTAGCATAACCGTTTTATGCTGCTAAGTGCTCCAGTGGTGCAATTGGTCAGCGCGTGGTACTTATAAGACAGTATCTGTTGAGCAATGTTGAGGTTGTGAATTCAAGCCTCACCTGGAGCAGCTTTGTTTACAGTTTTTTTCCTTTTTTTATGACATTAGTCATTGATTATAATCTTCTACCTTAATATTTAATATGATATTACAAAGGATGAAAGAAAGAAAGAAAGAAAGAAAGAAAGAAAGAAAGAAAGAAAGAAAGAAAGAAAGAAAGAAAGAAAGAAAGAAAGAAAGAAAGAAAGAAAGAAAAAACACAAACATGATTGTGAATTTAAGTTGTCAGCACACATCTGCTTTGGTTCAAATGCACTGCATATCTTCCTTCAGTCAGCAAACATAACAGGAATCGAAAAGATTAACACACTGTTGGTAAAGCAGTGGCATCAAATAGATTTTTTGCAATATAGCATGATAATCCATACTGACAGCTCTGGATAGTACCAGCACATTTCTTGCTGGACTTGGTAATGCAAAGAACACAGTAAACAGCTTAACTTTTTCTCAAAAATACATAATTGACTATTAAAAACCTATCAGTCTTGAACGAGAACATCAATAAGACCCAGTGGCCTAATGGATAAGGCACTGGCCTCCTAAGCCAGGGATTGTGGGTTCAGGTCCCATCTGGGGTGGAAGTCATTAAAGCAGCTGTGTCATCACTAGAGTTGATATTTTATCCTTGATTCAACTGTACAACAGTCTTGTAGTGTTTAGATTGCAAAAAAATGACCACATAAGCTAAAAAATGACATTTATAATAACATTGTTGTGATTTTTTTTTTACTTTTCTATCACTGTGGACAGCTTATTCAAGTGCCATCTGGCATGCATGTTCCTTTGTTGCTCATCATTCATCACCAAAAATGATTTTCTTTTTAAATTCTTATGACTGTACTGATTGTATTGAATAAAATCCACATCTAGCATAACCGTTTTATGCTGCTAAGTGCTCCAGTGGTGCAATTGGTCAGCGCATCGTACTTATAAGACAGTATCTGTTGAGCAATGTTGAGGTTGTAAATTCAAGCCTCACCTGGAGCAGCTTTGTTTACCGTTTTTTTCCCTTTTTCTTATGTCATTAGTGATTGATTATAATCTTCTACCTTAATATTTAATATGATATTACAAAGGAAGAAAGAAAAAAAGAAAGAAAGAAAGAAAGAAAGAAAGAAAGAAAGAAAGAAAGAAAGAAAGAAAGAAAGAAAGAAAAAACACAAACATGATTGTGAATTTAAGTTGTCAGCACACATCTGCTTTGGTTCAAATGCACTGCATATCTTCCTTCAGTCAGCAAACAATACAGGAATCGAAAAGATTAACACACTGTTGGTAAAGCAGTGGCATCAAATAGATTTTTTGCAATATAGCATGATAATCCATACTGACAGCTCTGGATAGTACCAGCACATTTCTTGCTGGACTTGGTAATGCAAAGAACACAGTAAACAGCTTAACTTTTTCTCAAAAATACATAATTGACTATTAAAAACCTATCAGTATTGAATGAGAACATCAATAATACCCAGTGGCCTAATGGATAAGGCACTGGCCTCCTAAGCCAGAGATTGTGGGTTCAAGTCCCATCTGGGGTGGAAGTCATTAAAGCAACTGTGTCATCACTAGAGTTGATATTTTATCCTTGATTCAACTGTTCAACAGTCTTGTAGTGTATAGATTGCAAAAAAATGACCACATAAGCTAAAAAATGACATTTATTATAACATTGTTGTGATTTTTTTTTTTTTTACTTTTCTATCACTGTGTACAGCTTATTTAAGTGCCATCTGGCATGCATGTTCCTTTGTTGCTCATCATTCATCACCAAAAATGATTTTCTTTTTAAATTCTTATGACTGTACTGATTGTATTGAATAAAATCCACATCTAGCATAACCGTTTTATGCGGCTAAGTGCTCCAGTGGTGCAATTGGTCAGCGCGTGGTACTTATAAGACAGTATCTGTTGAGCAATGTTGAGGTTGTAAATTCAAGCCTCACCTGGAGCAGCTTTGTTTACCGCTTTGTTTTTCCTTTTTCTTATATCATTAGTCATTGATTATAATCTTCTACCTTAATATTTAATATGATATTACAAAGGAAGAAAGAAAGAAAGAAAGAAAGAAAGAAAGAAAGAAAGAAAGAAAGAAAGAAAGAAAGAAAGAAAAAACACAAACATGATTGTGAATTTAAGTTGTCAGCACACATCTGCTTTGGTTCAAATGCACTACATATCTACCTTCAGTCAGCCAACAAAACAGCAATCGAAAAGATTAACACACTGTTGGTAAAGCAGTTGCATCAAATAGATTTTTTGCAATATAGCATGATAATCCATACTGACAGCTCTGGATAGTACCAGCACATTTCTTGCTTGATTTGGTAATGCAAAGAACACAGTAAACAGCTTCACTATTTCTCAAAAATACATAATTGACTATTAAAAACCTATCAGTCTTGAATGAGAGCATCGGTAAACCCCAGTGGCCTAATGGATAAGGCACTCGCCTCTTAAGCCAGGGATTGTGGGTTCAAGTCTCATCTGGGGTGGAAGTCATTAAAACAGCTGTGTCATCCCTAGCATTAATATTTTATCCTTGATTCAACTGTACAACAGTCTTGTAGTGTTTAGATTGCAAAAAAATTACCACAGAAGATAAAAAAATGAAATTTTTATAATATTGTTGTTATTTTTTTTTTACATTTCTATCACTGTGGACAGCTTATTCAAGTGCTATCTGGCATGCATGATCCTTTGTTGCTCATCATTCATCACCAAAAATTATTTTCTTTTTAAATTCTTATGACTGTACTGATTGTATTGAATAAAATCCACATCTAGCATAACCGTTTTATGCTGCTAAGTGCTCCATGGTTGCAATTGGTCAGCGCGTGGTACTTATAAGACAGTATCTGTTGAGCAATGTTGAGGTTGTGAATTCAAGCCTCACCTGGAGCAGCTTTGTTTACAGTTTTTTTCCTTTTTTATGTCATTAGTCATTGATTATAATCTTCTACCTTAATATTTAATATGATATTACAAAGGATGAAAGAAAGAAAGAAAGAAAGAAAGAAAGAAAGAAAGAAAGAAAGAAAGAAAGAAAGAAAAAACACAAACATGATTGTGAATTTAAGTTGTCAGCACACATCTGCTTTGGTTCAAATGCACTGCATATCTTCCTTCAGTCAGCAAACAAAACAGGAATCGAAAAGATTAACACACTGTTGGTAAAGCAGTGGCATCAAATAGATTTTTTGCAATATAGCATGATAATCCATACTGACAGCTCTGGATAGTACCAGCACATTTCTTGCTGGACTTGGTAATGCAAAGAACACAGTAAACAGCTTAACTTTTTCTCAAAAACACATAATTGACTATTAAAAACCTATCAGTCTTGAATGAGAACATCAATAAGAACCAGTGGCCTAATGGATAAGGCCCTGGCCTCCTAAGCCAGGGATTGTGGGTTCAGGTCCCATCTGGGGTGGAAGTCATTAAAGCAGCTGTGTCATCACTAGAGTTGAAATTTTATCCTTGATTCAACTGTACAACAGTCTTGTAGTGTTTAGATTGCAAAAAAATGACCACATAAGCTAAAAAATGACATTTATTATAACATTGTTGTGATTTTTTTTTTACTTTTCTATCACTGTGGACAGCTTATTCAAGTGCCATCTGGCATGCATGTTCCTTTGTTGCTCATCATTCATCACCAAAAATGATTTTCTTTTTAAATTCTTATGACTGTACTGATTGTATTGAATAAAATCCACATCTAGCATAACCGTTTTATGCTGCTAAGTGCTCCAGTGGTGCAATTGGTCAGCGCATCGTACTTATAAGACGGTATCTGTTGAGCAATGTTGAGGTTGTAAATTCAAGCCTCACCTGGAGCAGCTTTGTTTACCGTTTTTTTTCCTTTTTCTTATGTCATTAGTCATTGATTATAATCTTCTACCTTAATATTTAATATGATATTACAAAGGATGAAAGAAAGAAAATAAGAAAGAAAGAAAGAAAGAAAGAAAGAAAGAAAGAAAGAAAGAAAGAAAGAAAGAAAGAAAGAAAGAAAGAAAGAAAAAACACAAACATGATTGTGAATTTAAGTTGTCAGCACACATCTGCTTTGGTTCAAATGCACTGCATATCTTCCTTCAGTCAGCCAACAAAACAGCAATCAGAAATATTAACACACTGGTGGTAAAGCAGTTGCATCAAATAGATTTTTTGCAATTTAGCATGATAATCCATACTGACAGCTCTGGATAGTACCAGCACATTTCTTGCTGGACTTGGTAATGCAAAGAACACAGTAAACAGCTTAACTTTTTCTCAAAACTACATAATTGACTATTAAAAACCTATCAGTCTTGAACGCGAACATCAATAAGCCCCAGTGGCCTAATGGATTAGGCACTGGCCTCCTAAACTCGGGATAGTGGGTTCAAGTCCCATCTGGGGGTGGAAGTCATTAAAGCAGATGTGTCATCACTAGAGTGGATGTTTTATCCTTGATTCAACTGTACAACAGTCTTGTAGTGTTTAGATTGCAAAAAAATGACCACATAAGCTAAAAAATGACATTTATTATAACATTGTTGTGATTTTTTTTTTACTTTTCTATCACTGTGGACAGCTTATTCAAGTGCCATCTGGCATGCATGATCCTTTGTTGCTCATCATTCATCACCAAAAATTATTTTCTTTTTAAATTCTTATGACTGTACTGATTGTATTGAATAAAATCCACATCTAGCATAACCGTTTTATGCTGCTAAGTGCTCCAGTGGTGCAATTGGTCAGCGCGTGGTACTTATAAGACAGTATCTGTTGAGCAATGTTGAGGTTGTGAATTCAAGCCTCACCTGGAGCAGCTTTGTTTACAGTTTTTTTCCTTTTTTTATGACATTAGTCATTGATTATAATCTTCTACCTTAATATTTAATATGATATTACAAAGGATGAAAGAAAGAAAGAAAGAAAGAAAGAAAGAAAGAAAGAAAGAAAGAAAGAAAGAAAGAAAGAAAGAAAGAAAGAAAAAACACAAACATGATTGTGAATTTAAGTTGTCAGCACACATCTGCTTTGGTTCAAATGCACTGCATATCTTCCTTCAGTCAGCAAACATAACAGGAATCGAAAAGATTAACACACTGTTGGTAAAGCAGTGGCATCAAATAGATTTTTTGCAATATAGCATGATAATCCATACTGACAGCTCTGGATAGTACCAGCACATTTCTTGCTGGACTTGGTAATGCAAAGAACACAGTAAACAGCTTAACTTTTTCTCAAAAATACATAATTGACTATTAAAAACCTATCAGTCTTGAATGAGAACATCAATAAGACCCAGTGGCCTAATGGATAAGGCACTGGCCTCCTAAGCCAGGGATTGTGGGTTCAGGTCCCATCTGGGGTGGAAGTCATTAAAGCAGCTGTGTCATCACTAGAGTTGATATTTTATCCTTGATTCAACTGTACAACAGTCTTGTAGTGTTTAGATTGCAAAAAAATGACCACATAAGCTAAAAAATGACATTTATTATAACATTGTTGTGATTTTTTTTTTACTTTTCTATCACTGTGGACAGCTTATTCAAGTGCCATCTGGCATGCATGTTCCTTTGTTGCTCATCATTCATCACCCAAAATGATTTTCTTTTTAAATTCTTATGACTGTACTGATTGTATTGAATAAAATCCACATCTAGCATAACCGTTTTATGCTGCTAAGTGCTCCAGTGGTGCAATTGGTCAGCGCGTCGTACTTATAAGACAGTATCTGTTGAGCAATGTTGAGGTTGTAAATTCAAGCCTCACCTGGAGCAGCTTTGTTTACCGTTTTTTTCCCTTTTTCTTATGTCATTAGTGATTGATTATAATCTTCTACCTTAATATTTAATATGATATTACAAAGGAAGAAAGAAAGAAAGAAAGAAAGAAAGAAAGAAAGAAAGAAAGAAAGAAAGAAAGAAAAAACACAAACATGATTGTGAATTTAAGTTGTCAGCACACATCTGCTTTGGTTCAAATGCACTGCATATCTTCCTTCAGTCAGCAAACAATACAGGAATCGAAAAGATTAACACACTGTTGGTAAAGCAGTGGCATCAAATAGATTTTTTGCAATATAGCATGATAATCCATACTGACAGCTCTGGATAGTACCAGCACATTTCTTGCTGGACTTGGTAATGCAAAGAACACAGTAAACAGCTTAACTTTTTCTCAAAAATAAATAATTGACTATTAAAAACCTATCAGTATTGAATGAGAACATCAATAATACCCAGTGGCCTAATGGATAAGGCACTGGCCTCCTAAGCCAGAGATTGTGGGTTCAAGTCCCATCTGGGGTGGAAGTCATTAAAGCAACTGTGTCATCACTAGAGTTGATATTTTATCCTTGATTCAACTGTTCAACAGTCTTGTAGTGTATAGATTGCAAAAAAATGACCACATAAGCTAAAAAATGACATTTATTATAACATTGTTGTGATTTTTTTTTTTTTTTACTTTTCTATCACTGTGTACAGCTTATTTAAGTGCCATCTGGCATGCATGTTCCTTTGTTGCTCATCATTCATCACCAAAAATGATTTTCTTTTTAAATTCTTATGACTGTACTGATTGTATTGAATAAAATCCACATCTAGCATAACCGTTTTATGCGGCTAAGTGCTCCAGTGGTGCAATTGGTCAGCGCGTGGTACTTATAAGACAGTATCTGTTGAGCAATGTTGAGGTTGTAAATTCAAGCCTCACCTGGAGCAGCTTTGTTTACCGCTTTGTTTTTCCTTTTTCTTATGTCATTAGTCATTGATTATAATCTTCTACCTTAATATTTAATATGATATTACAAAGGAAGAAAGAAAGAAAGAAAGAAAGAAAGAAAGAAAGAAAGAAAGAAAGAAAAAACACAAACATGATTGTGAATTTAAGTTGTCAGCACACATCTGCTTTGGTTCAAATGCACTACATATCTACCTTCAGTCAGCCAACAAAACAGCAATCGAAAAGATTAACACACTGTTGGTAAAGCAGTTGCATCAAATAGATTTTTTGCAATATAGCATGATAATCCATACTGACAGCTCTGGATAGTACCAGCACATTTCTTGCTTGATTTGGTAATGCAAAGAACACAGTAAACAGCTTCACTATTTCTCAAAAATACATAATTGACTATTAAAAACCTATCAGTCTTGAATGAGAACATCGGTAAGCCCCAGTGGCCTAATGGATAAGGCACTCACCTCTTAAGCCAGGGATTGTGGGGTCAAGTCCCATCTGGGGTGGAAGTCATTAAAACAGCTGTGTCATCCCTAGCATTAATATTTTATCCTTGATTCAACTGTACAACAGTCTTGTAGTGTTTAGATTGCAAAAAAATTACCACAGAAGATAAAAAAATGAAATTTTTATAATATTGTTGTTATTTTTTTTTTACATTTCTATCACTGTGGACAGCTTATTCAAGTGCTATCTGGCATGCATGATCCTTTGTTGCTCATCATTCATCACCAAAAATTATTTTCTTTTTAAATTCTTATGACTGTACTGATTGTATTGAATAAAATCCACATCTAGCATAACCGTTTTATGCTGCTAAGTGCTCCATGGTTGCAATTGGTCAGCGCGTGGTACTTATAAGACAGTATCTGTTGAGCAATGTTGAGGTTGTGAATTCAAGCCTCACCTGGAGCAGCTTTGTTTACAGTTTTTTTCCTTTTTTATGTCATTAGTCATTGATTATAATCTTCTACCTTAATATTTAATATGATATTACAAAGGATGAAAGAAAGAAAGAAAGAAAGAAAGAAAGAAAGAAAGAAAGAAAGAAAGAAAGAAAGAAAGAAAGAAAGAAAGAAAGAAAGAAAGAAAAAACACAAACATGATTGTGAATTTAAGTTGTCAGCACACATCTGCTTTGGTTCAAATGCACTACATATCTACCTTCAGTCAGCCAACAAAACAGCAATCGAAAAGATTAACACACTGTTGGTAAAGCAGTTGCATCAAATAGATTTTTTGCAATATAGCATGATAATCCATACTGACAGCTCTGGATAGTACCAGCACATTTCTTGCTTGATTTGGTAATGCAAAGAACACAGTAAACAGCTTCACTATTTCTCAAAAATACATAATTGACTATTAAAAACCTATCAGTCTTGAATGAGAACATCAGTACTCCCCAGTGGCCTAATGGATAAGACACAGGCCTCCTAAGCCAGGGATTGTGGGTTCAAGTCCAATCTGGGGTGGAAATCATTAAAGCAGCTGTATCATCAATAGAGTTGATATTTTATCCTTGATTCAACTGTACAACAGTCTTGGAGTGTTTAGATTGCAAAAAAATGACCACATAAGCTAAAAAATGACATTTATTATAACATTGTTGTGATTTTTTTTTACTTTTCTATCACTGTGGACAGCTTATTCAATTGCCATCTGGCATGCATGATCCTTTGTTGCTCATCATTCATCACCAAAAATTATTTTCTTTTTAAATTCTTATGACTGTACTGATTGTATTGAATAAAATCCACATCTAGCATAACCGTTTTATGCTGCTAAGTGCTCCAGTGGTGCAATTGGTCAGCGCGTGGTACTTATAAGACAGTATCTGTTGAGCAATGTCGAGGTTGTGAATTCAAGCCTCACCTGGAGCAGCTTTGTTTACAGTTTTTTTCCTTTTTTTATGTCATTAGTCATTGATTATAATCTTCTACCTTAATAATTAATATGATATTACAAAGGATGGAAGAAAGAAAGAAAGAAAGAAAGAAAGAAAGAAAGAAAGAAAGAAAGAAAGAAAGAAAGAAAGAAAGAAAGAAAGAAAGAAAAAACACAAACATGATTGTGAATTTAAGTTATCAGCACACATCTCCTTTGGTTCAAATGCACTGCATATCTTCCTTCAGTCAGCCAACAAAACAGCAATCGAAAAGATTAACACACTGTTGGTAAAGCAGTGGCATCAAATAGATTTTTTGAAATATAACATGATAATCCATACTGACAGCTCTGGATAATACCAGCACATTTCTTGCTGGATTTGGTAATGCAAAGAACACAGTAAACAGATTCACTTTTTCTCAAAAATACATAATTGACTATTAAAAACCTATCAGTCTTGAATGAGAACATCAGTACTCCCCAGTGGCCTAATGGATAAGACACAGGCTTCCTAAGCCAGGGATTGTGGGTTCAAGTCCAATCTGGGGTGGAAATAATTAAAGCAGCTGTATCATCAACAGAGTTGATATTTTATCCTTGATTCAACTGTACAACAGTCTTGGAGTGTTTAGATTGCAAAAAAATGACCACATAAGCTAAAAAATGACATTTATTATAACATTGTTGTGATTTTTTTTTTACTTTTCTATCACTGTGGACAGCTTATTCAATTGCCATCTGGCATGCATGATCCTTTGTTGCTCATCATTCATCACCAAAAATTATTTTCTTTTTAAATTCTTATGACTGTACTGATTGTATTGAATAAAATCCACATCTAGCATAACCGTTTTATGCTGCTAAGTGCTCCAGTGGTGCAATTGGTCAGCGCGTGGTACTTATAAGACAGTATCTGTTGAGCAATGTTGAGGTTGTGAATTCAAGCCTCACCTGGAGCAGCATTGTTTACAGTTTTTTTCCTTTTTTTATGACATTAGTCATTGATTATAATCTTCTACCTTAATATTTAATATGATATTACAAAGGATGAAAGAAAGAAAGAAAGAAAGAAAGAAAGAAAGAAAGAAAGAAAGAAAGAAAGAAAGAAAGAAAGAAAGAAAGAAAGAAAAAACACAAACATGATTGTGAATTTAAGTTGTCAGCACACATCTGCTTTGGTTCAAATGCACTGCATATCTTCCTTCAGTCAGCAAACAAAACAGGAATCGAAAAGATTAACAAACTGTTGGTAAAGCAGTGGCATCAAATAGATTTTTTGCAATATAGCATGATAATCCATACTGACAGCTCTGGATACTACCAGCACATTTCTTGCTGGACTTGGTAATGCAAAGAACACAGTAAACAGCTTAACTTTTTCTCAAAAATACATAATTGACTATTAAAAACCTATCAGTCTTGAATGAGAACATCAATAAGCCCCAGTGGCCTAATGGATAAGGCACTGGCCTCCTAAGTCAGGGATTGTCGGTTCAAGTCCCATCTTGGGTGGAAGTCATTAAAGCAGCTGTATCATCACTAGAGTTGATATTTTATCCTTGATACAACAGTCTTGTAGTGTTTAGATTGCAAAAAAATGACCACATAAGCTAAAAAATTACATTTATTATAACATTGTTGTGATTTTTTTTTACTTTTCTATCACTGTGGACAGCTTATTCAAGTGCCATCTGGCATGCATGATCCTTTGTTGCTCATCATTCATCACCAACAATTATTTTCTTTTTAAATTCTTATGACTGTACTGATTGTATTGAATAAAATCCACATCTAGCATAACCGTTTTATGCTGCTAAGTGCTCCATGGTTGCAATTGGTCAGCGCGTGGTACTTATAAGACAGTATCTGTTGAGCAATGTTGAGGTTGTGAATTCAAGCCTCACCTGGAGCAGCTTTGTTTACAGTTTTTTTCCTTTTTTTATGTCATTAGTCATTGATTATAATCTTCTACCTTAATATTTAATATGATATTACAAAGGATGAAAGAAAGAAAGAAAGAAAGAAAGAAAGAAAGAAAGAAAGAAAGAAAGAAAGAAAGAAAGAAAGAAAAAACACAAACATGATTGTGAATTTAAGTTGTCAGCACACATCTGCTTTGGTTCAAATGCACTGCATATCTTCCTTCAGTCAGCAAACAAAACAGGAATCGAAAAGATTAACACACTGTTGGTAAAGCAGTGGCATCAAATAGATTTTTTGCAATATAGCATGATAATCCATACTGACAGCTCTGGATAGTACCAGCACATTTCTTGCTGGACTTGGTAATGCAAAGAACACAGTAAACAGCCTAACATTTTCTCAAAAATACATAATTGACTATTAAAAACCTATCAGTCTTGAATGATAACATCAATAATAACCAGTGGCCTAATGGATAAGGCACTGGCCTCCTAAGCCAGGGATTGTGGGTTCAAGTCCCATCTGGGGTGGAAGTCATTAAAGCAACTGTGTCATCACTAGAGTTGATATTTTATCCTTGATTCAACTGTACAACAGTCTTGTAGTGTATAGATTGCAAAAATATGACCACATAAGCTAAAAAATGACATTTATTATAACATTGTTGTGATTTTTTTTTTTACTTTTCTATCACTGTGTACAGCTTATTTAAGTGCCATCTGGCATGCATGTTCCTTTGTAGCTCATCATTCATCACCAAAAATGATTTTCTTTTTAAATTCTTATGACTGTACTGACTGTATTGAATAAAATCCACATCTAGCATAACCGTTTTATGCGGCTAAGTGCTCCAGTGGTGCAATTGGTCAGCGCGTGGTACTTATAAGACAGTATCTGTTGAGCAATGTTGAGGTTGTAAATTCAAGCCTCACCTGGAGCAGCTTTGTTTACCGCTTTGTTTTTCCTTTTTCTTATGTCATTAGTCATTGATTATAATCTTCTACCTTAATATTTAATATGATATTACAAAGGAAGAAAGAAAGAAAGAAAGAAAGAAAGAAAGAAAGAAAGAAAGAAAGAAAGAAAGAAAGAAAGAAAGAAAGAAAGAAAGAAAGAAAAAACACAAACATGATTGTTAATTTAAGTTGTCAGCACACATCTGCTTTGGTTCAAATGCACTACATATCTTCCTTCAGTCAGCCAACAAAACAGCAATCGAAAAGATTAACACACTGTTGGTAAAGCAGTTGCATCAAATAGATTTTTTGCAATATAGCATGATAATCCATACTGACAGCTCTGGATAGTACCAGCACATTTCTTGCTTGATTTGGTAATGCAAAGAACACAGTAAACAGCTTCACTATTTCTCAAAAATACATAATTGACTATTAAAAACCTATCAGTCTTGAATGAGAACATCAGTAAGCCCCAGTGGCCTAATCGATAAGGCACTCACCTCTTAAGCCAGGGATTGTGGGTTCAAGTCCCATCTGGGGTGGAAGTCATTAAAAAAGCTGTGTCATCACTAGCATTAATATATTATCCTTGATTCAACTGTACAACAGTCTTGTAGTGTTTAGATTGCAAAAAAATTACCACAGAAGATAAAAAAATGACATTTTTATAATATTGTTGTGATTTTTTTTTTTACATTTCTATCACTGTGGACAGCTTATTTAAGTGCTATCTGGCATGCATGATCCTTTGTTGCTCATCATTCATCTCAAAAAAATGATTTTCTTTTTAAATTCTTATGACTGTACTGATTGTATTGAATAAAATCCACATCTAGCATAACCGTTTTATGCTGCTAAGTGCTCCGGTGGTGCAATTGGTCAGCGCGTGGTACTTATAAGACAGTATCTGTTGAGCAATGTCGAGGTTGTGAATTCAAGCCTCACCTGGAGCAGCTTTGTTTACAGTTTTTTTCCTTTTTCTTATGTCATTAGTCATTGATAATAATCTTCTACCTTAATAATTAATATGATATTACAAAGGATGGAAGAAAGAAAGAAAGAAAGAAAGAAAGAAAGAAAGAAAGAAAGAAAGAAAGAAAGAAAGAAAGAAAAAGAAAAAACATAAACATGATTGTGAATTTAAGTTGTCAGCACACATCTGCTTTGGTTCAAATGCACTGCAAATCTTCCTTCAGTCAGCCAACAAAACAGCAATCGAAAAGATTAACACACTGTTGGTAAAGCAGTTGCATCAAATAGATTTTTTGCAATATAGCATGATAATCCATACTGACAGCTCTGGATAGTAACAGCACATTTCTTGCTGGATTTGGTAATGCAAAGAACACAGTAAACAGCTTCACTTTTTCTCAAAAATACATAATTGACTATTAAAAAACTATCAGTCTTGAATGAGAACATCAATAATCCCCAGTGGCCTAATGGATAAGCCACTGGCCTCCTAAACCAGGGATGGTGGGTTCAAGTCCCATCTGGGGTGGAAGTCATTAAAGCAGCTGTGTCATCACTAGAGTTGATATTTTATCCTTGATTCAACTGTACAATAGTCTTGTAGTGTTTAGATTGCAAAAAAAATGACCACAGAAGCTAAAAAATTACATTTATTATAACATTGTTGTGATTTTTTTTTTACTTTTCTATCGCTGTGTACAGCTTATTCAAGTGCCATCTGGCATGCATGTACCTTTGTTGCTCATCATTCATCACCAAAAATTATTTTCATTTTAAATTCTTATGACTGTACTGATTGTATTGAATAATATCCACATCTAGCATAACCGTTTTATGCTGCTAAGTGCTCCAGCGGTGCAATTGGTCAGCGCATGGTACTTATAAGACAGTATCTGTTGAGCAATGTTGAGGTTGTAAATTCAAGCCTCACCTGGAGCAGCTTTGTTTACCGTTTTTTTTTCCTTTTTCTTATGTCATTAGTCATTGATTATAATCTTCTACCTTAATAATTAATATGATATTACAAAGGATGGAAGAAAGAAAGAAAGAAAGAAAGAAAGAAAGAAAGAAAGAAAGAAAGAAAGAAAGAAAGAAAGAAAGAAAGAAAGAAAGAAAAAGAAAAAACATAAACATGATTGTGAATTTAAGTTGTCAGCACACATCAGCTTTGGTTCAAATGCACTGCATATCTTCCTTCAGTCAGCCAACAAAACAGCAATCGAAAAGATTAACACACTGTTGGTAAACCAGTTGCATCAAATAGATTTTTTGCAATATAGCATGATAATCCATACTAACAGTTCTGGATAGTACCAGCACATTTCTTGCTGGACTTGGTAATGCAAAGAACGCAGTAAACAGCTTCAACTTTTCTCAAAAATACATAATTGACTATTAAAAACCTATCAGTCTTGAATGAGAACATCAGTAATCCCCAGTGGCCTAATGGATAAGGCACTGGCCTCCTCAGCCAGGGATGGTGGGTTCAAGTCCCATCTGGGGTTGAAGTCATTAAAGCAGCTGTGTCATCACTAGAGTTGATATTTTATCCTTGATTCAACTGTACAATAGTCTTGTAGTGTTTAGATTGAAAAAAATGACCACAGAAGCAAAAAAATTACATTTATTATAACATTGTTGTGATTTTTTTTTTTACTTTTCTATCGCTGTGTACAGCTTATTCAAGTGCCATCTGGCATGCATGTACCTTTGTTGCTCATCATTCATCACCAAAAATTATTTTCATTTTAAATTCTTATGACTGTACTGATTGTATTGAATAAAATCCACATCTAGCATAACCGTTTTATGCTGCTAAGTGCTCCAGCGGTGCAATTGGTCAGCGCATGGTACTTATAAGACAGTATCTGTTGAGCAATGTTGAGGTTGTAAATTCAAGCCTCACCTGGAGCAGCTTTGTTTACAGTTTTTTTCCTTTTTTATGTCATTAGTCATTGATTATAATCTTCTACCTTAATATTTAATATGATATTACAAAGGATGGAAGAAAGAAAGAAAGAAAGAAAGAAAGAAAGAAAGAAAGAAAGAAAGAAAGAAAGAAAGAAAGAAAGAAAGAAAAAACACAAACATGATTGTGAATTGAAGTTGTCAGCACACATCTGCTTTGGTTCAAATGCACTGCATATCTACCTTCAGTTATATAACAAAACAGCAATCGAAAAGATTAACACACTGTTGGTAAAGCAGTGGCATCAAATAGATTTTTTTAAATATAGCATGATAATCCATACTGACAGCTCTGGATAATACCAGCACATTTCTTGCTGGATTTGGTAATGCAAAGAACACAGTAAACAGCTTCACTTTTTCTCAAAAATACATAATTGACTATTAAAAACCTATCAGTCTTGAATGAGAGCATCAGTACTCCCCAGTGGCCTAATGGATAAGGCACAGGCCTCCTAAGCCAGGGATTGTGGGTTCAAGTCCAATCTGGGGTGGAAGTCATTAAAGCAGCTGTATCATCAATAGAGTTGATATTTTATCCTTGATTCAACTGTACAACAGTCTTGGAGTGTTAAGATTGCAAAAAAATGACCACATAAGCTAAAAAATGACATTTATTATAACATTGTTGTGATTTTTTTTTTACTTTTCTATTACTGTGGACAGCTTATTCAAATGCCATCTGGCATGCATGATCCTTTGTTGCTCATCATTCATCACCAAAAATTATTTTCTTTTTAAATTCTTATGACTGTACTGATTGTATTGAATAAAATCCACATCTAGCATAACCGTTTTATGCTGCTAAGTGCTCCTTGGTTGCAATTGGTCTGCGCGTGGTACTTATAAGACAGTATCTGTTGAGCAATGTTGAGGTTGTGAATTCAAGCCTCACCTAGAGCAGCTTTGTTTACAGTTTTTTTCCTTTTTTTATGTCATTAGTCATTGATTATAATCTTCTACCTTAATATTTAATATGATATTACAAAGAATGAAAGAAAGAAAGAAAGAAAGAAAGAAAGAAAGAAAGAAAGAAAGAAAGAAAGAAAGAAAGAAAGAAAGAAAAAAAAAACACAAACATGATTGTGAATTTAAGTTGTCAGCACACATCTGCTTTGGTTCAAATGCACTGCATATCTTCCTTCAGTCAGCCAACAAAACAGCAATCGAAAAGATTAACACACTGTTGGTAAAGCAGTTGCATCAAATAGATTTTTTGCAATATAGCATGATAATCCATACTGACAGCTCTGGATAGTACCAGCACATTTCTTGCTGGATTTGGTAATGTAAAGAACACAGTAAACAGCTTCACTATTTCTCAAAAATACATAATTGACTATGAAAAACCTATCAGTCTTGAATGAAAACAACAGTAAGCCCCAGTGGCTATTGGATAAGGCACTGGCCTCCTAAACCAGGGATTGTGGGTTCAAGTCCCATCTGGGGTGGAAGTCATGAAAGCAGCTGTGTTTTCACCAGAGTTTATATTTTATCCTTGATTCAACTGTACAACAGTCTTGTAGTGTTTAGATTGCAAAAAAATGACCACAGAAGTTAAAAAATGACATGTATTATAACATTGTTGTGATATTTTTTTTTTTTACTTTTCTATCACTGTGGACAGCTTATTCAAGTGCCATCTGGCATGCATGATCCTTTGTTGCTCATCATTCATCACCAAAAATGATTTTCTTTTTAAATTCTTATGACTGTACTGATTGTATTGAATAAAATCCACATCTAGCATAACCGTTTTATGCTGCTAAGTGCTCCAGTGGTGCAATTGGTCAGCGCGTGGTACTTATAAGACAGTATCTGTTGAGCAATGTCGAGTTTGTGAATTCAAGCCTCACCTGGAGCAGCTTTGTTTACAATTGTTTCCTTTTTCTTATGTCATTAGTCATTGATTATAATCTTCTACCTTAATATTTAATATGATATTACAAAGGATGGAAGAAAGAAAGAAAGAAAGAAAGAAAGAAAGAAAGAAAGAAAGAAAGAAAGAAAGAAAGAAAGAAAGAAAGAAAGAAAGAAAGAAAGAAAAAACAACACAAACATGATTGTGAATTTAAGTTGTCAGCACACATCTGCTTTGGTTCAAATGCACTGCATATCTACCTTCAGTCAGCCAACAAAACAGCAATCGAAAAGATTAACACACTGTTGGTAAAGCAGTTGCATCAAATTTATTTTTTGCAATATAGCATGATAATCCATACTGGCAGCTCTGGATAGTACCAGCACATTTCTTGCTTGATTTGGTAATGCAAAAAACACAGTAAACAGCTTCACTTTTTCTCAAAAATACATAATTGACTATTAAAAACCTATCAGTCTTGGATGAGAACATCAGTAAGCCCCAGTGGCCTAATGGATAAGGCACTGGTCTCTTAAGCCAGGGATTGAGGGTTCAAGTCCTATCAGGGTTGGATGTCATTAAAGCAGCTGTGTCATCACTAGAGTTAATATTTATCCTTGATTCAACTCTACAACAGTCTTGTAGTGTTTAGATTGCAAAAAAATGACCACAGAAGATAAAAAATGACATTTATCATAACATTGTTGTGATTTTTTTTTACTTTTCTATCACTGTGGACAGCTTATTCAAGTGCTATCTGGCATGCATGATCCTTTGTTGCTCATCATTCATCACCAAAAATGATTTTCTTTTTAAATTCTTATGACTGTACTGATTGTATTGAATAAAATCCACATCTAGCATAACCGTTTTATGCTGCTAAGTGCTCCAGTTGTGCAATTGGTCAGCGCGTGGTACTTATAAGACAGTATCTGTTGAGCAATGTTGAGGTTGTGAATTCAAGCCTCACCTGGAACAGCTTTGCTTAAAGTTTTTTTCCTTTTTCTTATGTCATTAGTCATTGATTATAATCTTCTACCTTAATATTTAATATGATATTACAAAGAATGGAAGAAAGAAAGAAAGAAAGAAAGAAAGAAAGAAAGAAAGAAAGAAAGAAAGAAAGAAAGAAAGAAAGAAAGAAAAAAAAACTTGATTGTGAATTTAAGTTGTCAGCGCACATCTGCTTTGGTTCAAATGCACTGCATATCTTCCTTCAGTCAGCCAACAAAACAGCAATCGAAAAGATTAACACACTGTTGGTAAAGCAGTTGCATCAAATAGATTTTTTGCAATATAGCATGATAATCCATACTGACAGCTCTGGATAGTACCAGCACATTTCTTGCTGGATTTGGTAATGTAAAGAACACAGTAAACAGCTTCACTATTACTCAAAAATACATAATTAACTATTAAAAACATATCAGTCTTGAATGAGAACATCAGTAAGCCGCAGTGGCCTAATGGATAAGGCACTGGCCTCCTAAGCCAGGGATTGTGGGTTCAAGTCCCATCTGGGGTGAAAGTCATTAAAACAGCTGTGTCGTCATTCGAGTTAATATCTTATCCTTGATTCAACTGTACAACAGTCTTGTAGTGTTTAGAATGCAAAAAAATGACCACAGAAGATAAAAAATGACATTTATTATAACATTGTTGTGATTTTTTTTTTTTACTTTTCTATCACTGTGGACAGCTTATTCAAGTCCTATCTGGCATGCGTGATCCTTTGTTGCTCATCATTCATCACCAAAAATGATTTTCTTTTTAAATTCTTATGACTGTACTGATTGTATTAAATAAAATCCACATCTAGCATAACCGTTTTATGCTGCTAAGTGCTCCAGTGGTGCAATTGGTCAGCGCATGGTACTTATAAGACAGTATCTGTTGAGCAATGTTGAGTTTGTGAATTCAAGCCTCACCTGGAACAGCTTTGTTTACAGTTTTTTCCTTTTTCTTATGTCAT
This sequence comes from Pseudophryne corroboree, assembly GCF_028390025.1. NCBI lineage: Eukaryota > Metazoa > Chordata > Amphibia > Anura > Myobatrachidae > Pseudophryne > Pseudophryne corroboree. The sequence continues at coordinate 1,444,006 of NW_026967915.1, read as the reverse complement.
TAGTCATTGATTATAATCTTCTACCTTAATATTTAATATGATATTACAAAGGATGGAAGAAAGAAAGAAAGAAAGAAAGAAAGAAAGAAAGAAAGAAAGAAAGAAAGAAAGAAAGAACACAAACATGATTGTGAATTTAAGTTGTCAGCATACGTCTGCTTTGGTTCAAATGCACTGCATATCTTCCTTCAGTCAGCCAATAAAACAGCAATCAAAAATATTAGCACACTGGTGGTAAAGCAGTTGCATCAAATAGATTTTTTGCAATATAGCATGATAATCCATACTGATAGTACCAGCACATTTCTTGCTGGATTTGGTAATGCAAAGAACACAGTAAACAGCTTCACTTTTTCTCAAAAATACATAATTGACTATTAAAAACCTATCAGTCTTCAATGAGAACATCAGTAAGCCACAGTGGCTTAATGGATAAGGCACTGGCCTCCTAAGCCAGGGATTGTGGGTTCAAGTCCTAACTTGGGTGGAAGTCATAAAAGCAGCTGTGTCATCACTAGAGTTGATATTTTATCCTTGATTCAACTGTACAACAGTCTTGTAGTGTTTAGATTGCAAAAAAAATGACCACAGAAGCTAAAAAATGACATTTATTATAACATTGTTGTGATTTTTTTTTTACTTTTCTACCTTAATATTTAATATGATATTACAAAGGATGGAAGAAAAAAAGAAAGAAAGAAAGAAAGAAAGAAAGAAAGAAAGAAACACAAACATGATTGTGAATTTAAGTTGTCAGCACACATCTGCTTTGGTTCAAATGCACTGCATATCTACCTTCAGTCAGCCAACAAAACAGCAATCGAAAAGATTAACACACTGTTGGTAAAGCAGTTGCATCAAATAGATTTTTTGCAATATAGCATGATAATCCATACTGACAGCTCTGGATAGTACCAGCACATTTCTTGCTGGATTTGGTAATGTAAAGAACACAGTAAACAGCTTCACTATTTCTCAAAAATACATAATTGACTATTAAAAACCTATCAGTCTTGAATGAAAACAACAGTAAGCCCCAGTGGCTATTGGATAAGGCACAGGCCTCCTAAGCCAGGGATTGTGGGTTCAAGTCCCATCTGGGGTGGAAGTCATGAAAGCAGCTGTGTTTTCACCAGAGTTTATATTTTATCCTTGATTCAACTGTACAACAGTCTTGTAGTGTTTAGATTGCAAAAAAATGACCACAGAAGTTAAAAAATGACATTTATTATAACATTGTTGTGATATTTTTTTTTTACTTTTCTATCACTGTGGACAGCTTATTCAAGTGCCATCTGGCATGCATGATCCTTTGTTGCTCATCATTCATCACCAAAAATGATTTTCTTTTTAAATTCTTATGACTGTACTGATTGTATTGAATAAAATCCACATCTAGCATAACCGTTTTATTCTGCTAAGTGCTCCAGTGGTGCAATTGGTCAGCGCGTGGTACTTATAAGACAGTATCTGTTGAGCAATGTCGAGTTTGTAAATTCAAGCCTCACCTGGAGCAGCTTTGTTTACAATTGTTTCCTTTTTCTTATGTCATTAGTCATTGATTATAATCTTCTACCTTAATATTTAATATGATATTACAAAGGATGGAAGAAAGAAAGAAAGAAAGAAAGAAAGAAAGAAAGAAAGAAAGAAAGAAAGAAAGAAAGAAAGAAAGAAAAAACAACACAAACATGATTGTGAATTTAAGTTGCCAGCACACATCTGCTTTGGTTCAAATGCACTGCATATCTACCTTCAGTCAGCCAACAAAACAGCAATCGAAAAGATTAACACACTGTTGGTAAAGCAGTTGCATCAAATATATTTTTTGCAATATAGCATGATAATCCATACTGGCAGCTCTGGATAGTACCAGCACATTTCTTGCTTGATTTGGTAATGCAAAAAACACAGTAAACAGCTTCACTTTTTCTCAAAAATACATAATTGACTATTAAAAACCTATCAGTCTTGAATGAGAACATCAGTAAGCCCCAGTGGCCTAATGGATAAGGCACTGGTCTCTTAAGCCAGGGATTGAGGGTTCAAGTCCTATCTGGGTTGGAAGTCATTAAAGCAGCAGTGTCATCACTAGAGTTAATATTTTATCCTTGATTCAACTCTACAACAGTCTTGTAGTGTTTAGATTGCAAAAAAATGTCCACAGAAGATAAAAAATGACATTTATTATAACATTGTTGTGATATTTTTTTTTTTACTTTTCTATCACTGTGGACAGCTTATTCAAGTGCCATCTGGCATGCATGATCCTTTGTTGCTCATCATTCATCACCAAAAATGATTTTCTTTTTAAATTCTTATGACTGTACTGATTGTATTGAATAAAATCCACATCTAGCATAACCGTTTTATGCTGCTAAGTGCTCCAGTGGTGCAATTGGTCAGCGCATGGTACTTATAAGACAGTATCTGTTGAGCAATGTCGAGTTTGTGAATTCAAGCCTCACCTGGAGCAGCTTTGTTTACAGTTTTTTCCTTTTTATTATGTCATTAGTCATTGATTATAATCTTCTACCTTAATATTTAATATGATATTACAAAGGATGGAAGAAAGAAAGAAAGAAAGAAAGAAAGAAAGAAAGAAAGAAAGAAAGAAAGAAAGAAAGAAAGAAAGAAAGAAAGAAAGAAAGAAAAAACACAAACATGATTGTGAATTTAAGTTGTCAGCACACGTCTGCTTTGGTTCAAATGCACTGCATATCTTCCTTCAGTCAGCCAAGAAAACAGCAATCAAAAATATTAGCACACTGGTGGTAAAGCAGTTGCATCAAATAGATTTTTTGCAATATAGCATGATAATACATACTGACAGCTCTGGATAGTACCAGCACATTTCTTGCTGGATTTGGTAATGCAAAGAACACAGTAAACAGCTTCACTTTTTCTCAAAAATACATAATTGACTATTAAAAACCTATCAGTCTTCAATGAGAACATCAGTAAGCCACAGTGGCCTAATGGATAAGGCACTGGCCTCCTAAGCCAGGGATTGTGGGTTTAAGTCCTAACTGGGGTGGAAGTCATTGAAGCAGCTGTGTCATCACTAGAGTTGATATTTTATCCTTGATTCAACTGTACAACAGTCTTGTAGTGTTTAGATTGCAAAAAAAATGACCACAGAAGCTAAAAAATGACATTTATTATAACATTGTTGTGATTTTTTTTTTACTTTTCTATCACTGTGGACAGCTTATTCAATTGCTATCTGGCATGCATGATCCTTTGTTGCTCATCATTCATCACCAAAAATGATTTTCTTTTTAAATTCTTATGACTATACTGATTGTATTGAATAAAATCCACATCTAGCATAACCGTTTTATGCGGCTAAGTGCTCCAGTGGTGCAATTGGTCAGCGCGTGGTACTTATAAGACAGTATCTGTTGAGCAATGTTGAGGTTGTAAATTCAAGCCTCACCTGGAGCAGCTTTGTTTACCGCTTTGTTTTTCCTTTTTCTTATGTCATTAGTCATTGATTATAATCTTCTACCTTAATATTTAATATGATATTACAAAGGAAGAAAGAAAGAAAGAAAGAAAGAAAGAAAGAAAGAAAGAAAGAAAGAAAGAAAGAAAGAAAGAAAGAAAGAAAGAAAGAAAGAAAGAAAAAACACAAACATGATTGTGAATTTAAGTTGTCAGCACACATCTGCTTTGGTTCAAATGCACTACATATCTACCTTCAGTCAGCCAACAAAACAGCAATCGAAAAGATTAACACACTGTTGGTAAAGCAGTTGCATCAAATAGATTTTTTGCAATATAGCATGATAATCCATACTGACAGCTCTGGATAGTACCAGCACATTTCTTGCTTGATTTGGTAATGCAAAGAACACAGTAAACAGCTTCACTATTTCTCAAAAATACATAATTGACTATTAAAAACCTATCAGTCTTGAATGAGAGCATCGGTAAGCCCCAGTGGCCTAATGGATAAGGCACTCACCTCTTAAGCCAGGGATTGTGGGTTCAAGTCCCATCTGGGGTGGAAGTCATTAAAACAGCTGTGTCATCCCTAGCATTAATATTTTATCCTTGATTCAACTGTACAACAGTCTTGTAGTGTTTAGATTGCAAAAAAATTACCACAGAAGATAAAAAAATGAAATTTTTATAATATTGTTGTTATTTTTTTTTTACATTTCTATCACTGTGGACAGCTTATTCAAGTGCTATCTGGCATGCATGATCCTTTGTTGCTCATCATTCATCACCAAAAATTATTTTCTTTTTAAATTCTTATGACTGTACTGATTGTATTGAATAAAATCCACATCTAGCATAACCGTTTTATGCTGCTAAGTGCTCCATGGTTGCAATTGGTCAGCGCGTGGTACTTATAAGACAGTATCTGTTGAGCAATGTTGAGGTTGTGAATTCAAGCCTCACCTGGAGCAGCTTTGTTTACAGTTTTTTTCCTTTTTTATGTCATTAGTCATTGATTATAATCTTCTACCTTAATATTTAATATGATATTACAAAGGATGAAAGAAAGAAAGAAAGAAAGAAAGAAAGAAAGAAAGAAAAAACACAAACATGATTGTGAATTTAAGTTGTCAGCACACATCTGCTTTGGTTCAAATGCACTGCATATCTTCCTTCAGTCAGCAAACAAAACAGGAATCGAAAAGATTAACACACTGTTGGTAAAGCAGTGGCATCAAATAGATTTTTTGCAATATAGCATGATAATCCATACTGACAGCTCTGGATAGTACCAGCACATTTCTTGCTGGACTTGGTAATGCAAAGAACACAGTAAACAGCTTAACTTTTTCTCAAAAACACATAATTGACTATTAAAAACCTATCAGTCTTGAATGAGAACATCAATAAGAACCAGTGGCCTAATGGATAAGGCCCTGGCCTCCTAAGCCAGGGATTGTGGGTTCAGGTCCCATCTGGGGTGGAAGTCATTAAAGCAGCTGTGTCATCACTAGAGTTGAAATTTTATCCTTGATTCAACTGTACAACAGTCTTGTAGTGTTTAGATTGCAAAAAAATGACCACATAAGCTAAAAAATGACATTTATTATAACATTGTTGTGATTTTTTTTTTACTTTTCTATCACTGTGGACAGCTTATTCAAGTGCCATCTGGCATGCATGTTCCTTTGTTGCTCATCATTCATCACCAAAAATGATTTTCTTTTTAAATTCTTATGACTGTACTGATTGTATTGAATAAAATCCACATCTAGCATAACCGTTTTATGCTGCTAAGTGCTCCAGTGGTGCAATTGGTCAGCGCATCGTACTTATAAGACAGTATCTGTTGAGCAATGTTGAGGTTGTAAATTCAAGCCTCACCTGGAGCAGCTTTGTTTACCGTTTTTTTTCCTTTTTCTTATGTCATTAGTCATTGATTATAATCTTCTACCTTAATATTTAATATGATATTACAAAGGATGAAAGAAAGAAAATAAGAAAGAAAGAAAGAAAGAAAGAAAGAAAGAAAGAAAAAACACAAACATGATTGTGAATTTAAGTTGTCAGCACACATCTGCTTTGGTTCAAATGCACTGCATATCTTCCTTCAGTCAGCCAACAAAACAGCAATCAGAAATATTAACACACTGGTGGTAAAGCAGTTGCATCAAATAGATTTTTTGCAATTTAGCATGATAATCCATACTGACAGCTCTGGATAGTACCAGCACATTTCTTGCTGGACTTGGTAATGCAAAGAACACAGTAAACAGCTTAACTTTTTCTCAAAACTACATAATTGACTATTAAAAACCTATCAGTCTTGAACGAGAACATCAATAAGCCCCAGTGGCCTAATGGATTAGGCACTGGCCTCCTAAACTCGGGATAGTGGGTTCAAGTCCCATCTGGGGGTGGAAGTCATTAAAGCAGATGTGTCATCACTAGAGTGGATGTTTTATCCTTGATTCAACTGTACAACAGTCTTGTAGTGTTTAGATTGCAAAAAAATGACCACATAAGCTAAAAAATGACATTTATTATAACATTGTTGTGATTTTTTTTTTACTTTTCTATCACTGTGGACAGCTTATTCAAGTGCCATCTGGCATGCATGATCCTTTGTTGCTCATCATTCATCACCAAAAATTATTTTCTTTTTAAATTCTTATGACTGTACTGATTGTATTGAATAAAATCCACATCTAGCATAACCGTTTTATGCTGCTAAGTGCTCCAGTGGTGCAATTGGTCAGCGCGTGGTACTTATAAGACAGTATCTGTTGAGCAATGTTGAGGTTGTGAATTCAAGCCTCACCTGGAGCAGCTTTGTTTACAGTTTTTTTCCTTTTTTTATGACATTAGTCATTGATTATAATCTTCTACCTTAATATTTAATATGATATTACAAAGGATGAAAGAAAGAAAGAAAGAAAGAAAGAAAGAAAGAAAGAAAGAAAGAAAGAAAGAAAGAAAGAAAGAAAAAACACAAACATGATTGTGAATTTAAGTTGTCAGCACACATCTGCTTTGGTTCAAATGCACTGCATATCTTCCTTCAGTCAGCAAACATAACAGGAATCGAAAAGATTAACACACTGTTGGTAAAGCAGTGGCATCAAATAGATTTTTTGCAATATAGCATGATAATCCATACTGACAGCTCTGGATAGTACCAGCACATTTCTTGCTGGACTTGGTAATGCAAAGAACACAGTAAACAGCTTAACTTTTTCTCAAAAATACATAATTGACTATTAAAAACCTATCAGTCTTGAATGAGAACATCAATAAGACCCAGTGGCCTAATGGATAAGGCACTGGCCTCCTAAGCCAGGGATTGTGGGTTCAGGTCCCATCTGGGGTGGAAGTCATTAAAGCAGCTGTGTCATCACTAGAGTTGATATTTTATCCTTGATTCAACTGTACAACAGTCTTGTAGTGTTTAGATTGCAAAAAAATGACCACATAAGCTAAAAAATGACATTTATTATAACATTGTTGTGATTTTTTTTAACTTTTCTATCACTGTGGACAGCTTATTCAAGTGCCATCTGGCATGCATGTTCCTTTGTTGCTCATCATTCATCACCAAAAATGATTTTCTTTTTAAATTCTTATGACTGTACTGATTGTATTGAATAAAATCCACATCTAGCATAACCGTTTTATGCTGCTAAGTGCTCCAGTGGTGCAATTGGTCAGCGCATCGTACTTATAAGACAGTATCTGTTGAGCAATGTTGAGGTTGTAAATTCAAGCCTCACCTGGAGCAGCTTTGTTTACCGTTTTTTTCCCTTTTTCTTATGTCATTAGTGATTGATTATAATCTTCTACCTTAATATTTAATATGATATTACAAAGGAAGAAAGAAAGAAAGAAAGAAAGAAAGAAAGAAAGAAAGAAAGAAAGAAAGAAAGAAAGAAAGAAAGAAAGAAAAAACACAAACATGATTGTGAATTTAAGTTGTCAGCACACATCTGCTTTGGTTCAAATGCACTGCATATCTTCCTTCAGTCAGCAAACAATACAGGAATCGAAAAGATTAACACACTGTTGGTAAAGCAGTGGCATCAAATAGATTTTTTGCAATATAGCATGATAATCCATACTGACAGCTCTGGATAGTACCAGCACATTTCTTGCTGGACTTGGTAATGCAAAGAACACAGTAAACAGCTTAACTTTTTCTCAAAAATAAATAATTGACTATTAAAAACCTATCAGTATTGAATGAGAACATCAATAATACCCAGTGGCCTAATGGATAAGGCACTGGCCTCCTAAGCCAGAGATTGTGGGTTCAAGTCCCATCTGGGGTGGAAGTCATTAAAGCAACTGTGTCATCACTAGAGTTGATATTTTATCCTTGATTCAACTGTTCAACAGTCTTGTAGTGTATAGATTGCAAAAAAATGACCACATAAGCTAAAAAATGACATTTATTATAACATTGTTGTGATTTTTTTTTTTTTTTACTTTTCTATCACTGTGTACAGCTTATTTAAGTGCCATCTGGCATGCATGTTCCTTTGTTTCTCATCATTCATCACCAAAAATGATTTTCTTTTTAAATTCTTATGACTGTACTGATTGTATTGAATAAAATCCACATCTAGCATAACCGTTTTATGCGGCTAAGTGCTCCAGTGGTGCAATTGGTCAGCGCGTGGTACTTATAAGACAGTATCTGTTGAGCAATGTTGAGGTTGTAAATTCAAGCCTCACCTGGAGCAGCTTTGTTTACCGCTTTGTTTTTCCTTTTTCTTATGTCATTAGTCATTGATTATAATCTTCTACCTTAATATTTAATATGATATTACAAAGGAAGAAAGAAAGAAAGAAAGAAAGAAAGAAAGAAAGAAAGAAAGAAAGAAAGAAAGAAAAAACACAAACATGATTGTGAATTTAAGTTGTCAGCACACATCTGCTTTGGTTCAAATGCACTACATATCTACCTTCAGTCAGCCAACAAAACAGCAATCGAAAAGATTAACACACTGTTGGTAAAGCAGTTGCATCAAATAGATTTTTTGCAATATAGCATGATAATCCATACTGACAGCTCTGGATAGTACCAGCACATTTCTTGCTTGATTTGGTAATGCAAAGAACACAGTAAACAGCTTCACTATTTCTCAAAAATACATAATTGACTATTAAAAACCTATCAGTCTTGAATGAGAACATCGATAAGCCCCAGTGGCCTAATGGATAAGGCACTCACCTCTTAAGCCAGGGATTGTGGGTTCAAGTCCCATCTGGGGTGGAAGTCATTAAAACAGCTGTGTCATCCCTAGCATTAATATTTTATCCTTGATTCAACTGTACAACAGTCTTGTAGTGTTTAGATTGCAAAAAAATTACCACAGAAGATAAAAAAATGAAATTTTTATAATATTGTTGTTATTTTTTTTTTACATTTCTATCACTGTGGACAGCTTATTCAAGTGCTATCTGGCATGCATGATCCTTTGTTGCTCATCATTCATCACCAAAAATTATTTTCTTTTTAAATTCTTATGACTGTACTGATTGTATTGAATAAAATCCACATCTAGCATAACCGTTTTATGCTGCTAAGTGCTCCATGGTTGCAATTGGTCAGCGCGTGGTACTTATAAGACAGTATCTGTTGAGCAATGTTGAGGTTGTGAATTCAAGCCTCACCTGGAGCAGCTTTGTTTACAGTTTTTTTCCTTTTTTATGTCATTAGTCATTGATTATAATCTTCTACCTTAATATTTAATATGATATTACAAAGGATGAAAGAAAGAAAGAAAGAAAGAAAGAAAGAAAGAAAGAAAGAAAGAAAGAAAGAAAGAAAGAAAGAAAGAAAGAAAGAAAAAACACAAACATGATTGTGAATTTAAGTTGTCAGCACACATCTGCTTTGGTTCAAATGCACTACATATCTACCTTCAGTCAGCCAACAAAACAGCAATCGAAAAGATTAACACACTGTTGGTAAAGCAGTTGCATCAAATAGATTTTTTGCAATATAGCATGATAATCCATACTGACAGCTCTGGATAGTACCAGCACATTTCTTGCTTGATTTGGTAATGCAAAGAACACAGTAAACAGCTTCACTATTTCTCAAAAATACATAATTGACTATTAAAAACCTATCAGTCTTGAATGAGAACATCAGTACTCCCCAGTGGCCTAATGGATAAGACACAGGCCTCCTAAGCCAGGGATTGTGGGTTCAAGTCCAATCTGGGGTGGAAATCATTAAAGCAGCTGTATCATCAATAGAGTTGATATTTTATCCTTGATTCAACTGTACAACAGTCTTGGAGTGTTTAGATTGCAAAAAAATGACCACATAAGCTAAAAAATGACATTTATTATAACATTGTTGTGATTTTTTTTTTACTTTTCTATCACTGTGGACAGCTTATTCAATTGCCATCTGGCATGCATGATCCTTTGTTGCTCATCATTCATCACCAAAAATTATTTTCTTTTTAAATTCTTATGACTGTACTGATTGTATTGAATAAAATCCACATCTAGCATAACCGTTTTATGCTGCTAAGTGCTCCAGTGGTGCAATTGGTCAGCGCGTGGTACTTATAAGACAGTATCTGTTGAGCAATGTCGAGGTTGTGAATTCAAGCCTCACCTGGAGCAGCTTTGTTTACAGTTTTTTTCCTTTTTTTATGTCATTAGTCATTGATTATAATCTTCTACCTTAATAATTAATATGATATTACAAAGGATGGAAGAAAGAAAGAAAGAAAGAAAGAAAGAAAGAAAGAAAGAAAGAAAGAAAGAAAGAAAGAAAGAAAGAAAGAAAGAAAGAAAGAAAAAACACAAACATGATTGTGAATTTAAGTTATCAGCACACATCTCCTTTGGTTCAAATGCACTGCATATCTTCCTTCAGTCAGCCAACAAAACAGCAATCGAAAAGATTAACACACTGTTGGTAAAGCAGTGGCATCAAATAGATTTTTTGAAATATAACATGATAATCCATACTGACAGCTCTGGATAATACCAGCACATTTCTTGCTGGATTTGGTAATGCAAAGAACACAGTAAACAGATTCACTTTTTCTCAAAAATACATAATTGACTATTAAAAACCTATCAGTCTTGAATGAGAACATCAGTACTCCCCAGTGGCCTAATGGATAAGACACAGGCTTCCTAAGCCAGGGATTGTGGGTTCAAGTCCAATCTGGGGTGGAAATCATTAAAGCAGCTGTATCATCAATAGAGTTGATATTTTATCCTTGATTCAACTGTACAACAGTCTTGGAGTGTTTAGATTGCAAAAAAATGACCACATAAGCTAAAAAATGACATTTATTATAACATTGTTGTGATTTTTTTTTTACTTTTCTATCACTGTGGACAGCTTATTCAATTGCCATCTGGCATGCATGATCCTTTGTTGCTCATCATTCATCACCAAAAATTATTTTCTTTTTAAATTCTTATGACTGTACTGATTGTATTGAATAAAATCCACATCTAGCATAACCGTTTTATGCTGCTAAGTGCTCCAGTGGTGCAATTGGTCAGCGCGTGGTACTTATAAGACAGTATCTGTTGAGCAATGTTGAGGTTGTGAATTCAAGCCTCACCTGGAGCAGCATTGTTTACAGTTTTTTTCCTTTTTTTATGACATTAGTCATTGATTATAATCTTCTACCTTAATATTTAATATGATATTACAAAGGATGAAAGAAAGAAAGAAAGAAAGAAAGAAAGAAAGAAAGAAAGAAAGAAAGAAAGAAAGAAAGAAAGAAAGAAAGAAAGAAAGAAAAAACACAAACATGATTGTGAATTTAAGTTGTCAGCACACATCTGCTTTGGTTCAAATGCACTGCATATCTTCCTTCAGTCAGCAAACAAAACAGGAATCGAAAAGATTAACAAACTGTTGGTAAAGCAGTGGCATCAAATAGATTTTTTGCAATATAGCATGATAATCCATACTGACAGCTCTGGATACTACCAGCACATTTCTTGCTGGACTTGGTAATGCAAAGAACACAGTAAACAGCTTAACTTTTTCTCAAAAATACATAATTGACTATTAAAAACCTATCAGTCTTGAATGAGAACATCAATAAGCCCCAGTGGCCTAATGGATAAGGCACTGGCCTCCTAAGTCAGGGATTGTGGGTTCAAGTCCCATCTTGGGTGGAAGTCATTAAAGCAGCTGTATCATCACTAGAGTTGATATTTTATCCTTGATACAACAGTCTTGTAGTGTTTAGATTGCAAAAAAATGACCACATAAGCTAAAAAATTACATTTATTATAACATTGTTGTGATTTTTTTTTACTTTTCTATCACTGTGGACAGCTTATTCAAGTGCCATCTGGCATGCATGATCCTTTGTTGCTCATCATTCATCACCAACAATTATTTTCTTTTTAAATTCTTATGACTGTACTGATTGTATTGAATAAAATCCACATCTAGCATAACCGTTTTATGCTGCTAAGTGCTCCATGGTTGCAATTGGTCAGCGCGTGGTACTTATAAGACAGTATCTGTTGAGCAATGTTGAGGTTGTGAATTCAAGCCTCACCTGGAGCAGCTTTGTTTACAGTTTTTTTCCTTTTTTTATGTCATTAGTCATTGATTATAATCTTCTACCTTAATATTTAATATGATATTACAAAGGATGAAAGAAAGAAAGAAAGAAAGAAAGAAAGAAAGAAAGAAAGAAAGAAAGAAAGAAAGAAAGAAAGAAAGAAAGAAAGAAAGAAAGAAAGAAAGAAAGAAAGAAAAAACACAAACATGATTGTGAATTTAAGTTGTCAGCACACATCTGCTTTGGTTCAAATGCACTGCATATCTTCCTTCAGTCAGCAAACAAAACAGGAATCGAAAAGATTAACACACTGTTGGTAAAGCAGTGGCATCAAATAGATTTTTTGCAATATAGCATGATAATCCATACTGACAGCTCTGGATAGTACCAGCACATTTCTTGCTGGACTTGGTAATGCAAAGAACACAGTAAACAGCCTAACATTTTCTCAAAAATACATAATTGACTATTAAAAACCTATCAGTCTTGAATGATAACATCAATAATAACCAGTGGCCTAATGGATAAGGCACTGGCCTCCTAAGCCAGGGATTGTGGGTTCAAGTCCCATCTGGGGTGGAAGTCATTAAAGCAACTGTGTCATCACTAGAGTTGATATTTTATCCTTGATTCAACTGTACAACAGTCTTGTAGTGTATAGATTGCAAAAATATGACCACATAAGCTAAAAAATGACATTTATTATAACATTGTTGTGATTTTTTTTTTTACTTTTCTATCACTGTGTACAGCTTATTTAAGTGCCATCTGGCATGCATGTTCCTTTGTAGCTCATCATTCATCACCAAAAATGATTTTCTTTTTAAATTCTTATGACTGTACTGACTGTATTGAATAAAATCCACATCTAGCATAACCGTTTTATGCGGCTAAGTGCTCCAGTGGTGCAATTGGTCAGCGCGTGGTACTTATAAGACAGTATCTGTTGAGCAATGTTGAGGTTGTAAATTCAAGCCTCACCTGGAGCAGCTTTGTTTACCGCTTTGTTTTTCCTTTTTCTTATGTCATTAGTCATTGATTATAATCTTCTACCTTAATATTTAATATGATATTACAAAGGAAGAAAGAAAGAAAGAAAGAAAGAAAGAAAGAAAGAAAGAAAGAAAGAAAGAAAGAAAGAAAGAAAGAAAAAACACAAACATGATTGTTAATTTAAGTTGTCAGCACACATCTGCTTTGGTTCAAATGCACTACATATCTTCCTTCAGTCAGCCAACAAAACAGCAATCGAAAAGATTAACACACTGTTGGTAAAGCAGTTGCATCAAATAGATTTTTTGCAATATAGCATGATAATCCATACTGACAGCTCTGGATAGTACCAGCACATTTCTTGCTTGATTTGGTAATGCAAAGAACACAGTAAACAGCTTCACTATTTCTCAAAAATACATAATTGACTATTAAAAACCTATCAGTCTTGAATGAGAACATCAGTAAGCCCCAGTGGCCTAATCGATAAGGCACTCACCTCTTAAGCCAGGGATTGTGGGTTCAAGTCCCATCTGGGGTGGAAGTCATTAAAAAAGCTGTGTCATCACTAGCATTAATATATTATCCTTGATTCAACTGTACAACAGTCTTGTAGTGTTCAGATTGCAAAAAAATTACCACAGAAGATAAAAAAATGACATTTTTATAATATTGTTGTGATTTTTTTTTTTACATTTCTATCACTGTGGACAGCTTATTTAAGTGCTATCTGGCATGCATGATCCTTTGTTGCTCATCATTCATCTCAAAAAAATGATTTTCTTTTTAAATTCTTATGACTGTACTGATTGTATTGAATAAAATCCACATCTAGCATAACCGTTTTATGCTGCTAAGTGCTCCGGTGGTGCAATTGGTCAGCGCGTGGTACTTATAAGACAGTATCTGTTGAGCAATGTCGAGGTTGTGAATTCAAGCCTCACCTGGAGCAGCTTTGTTTACAGTTTTTTTCCTTTTTCTTATGTCATTAGTCATTGATAATAATCTTCTACCTTAATAATTAATATGATATTACAAAGGATGGAAGAAAGAAAGAAAGAAAGAAAGAAAGAAAGAAAGAAAGAAAGAAAGAAAGAAAGAAAGAAAGAAAGAAAAAGAAAAAACATAAACATGATTGTGAATTTAAGTTGTCAGCACACATCTGCTTTGGTTCAAATGCACTGCAAATCTTCCTTCAGTCAGCCAACAAAACAGCAATCGAAAAGATTAACACACTGTTGGTAAAGCAGTTGCATCAAATAGATTTTTTGCAATATAGCATGATAATCCATACTGACAGCTCTGGATAGTAACAGCACATTTCTTGCTGGATTTGGTAATGCAAAGAACACAGTAAACAGCTTCACTTTTTCTCAAAAATACATAATTGACTATTAAAAAACTATCAGTCTTGAATGAGAACATCAATAATCCCCAGTGGCCTAATGGATAAGCCACTGGCCTCCTAAACCAGGGATGGTGGGTTCAAGTCCCATCTGGGGTGGAAGTCATTAAAGCAGCTGTGTCATCACTAGAGTTGATATTTTATCCTTGATTCAACTGTACAATAGTCTTGTAGTGTTTAGATTGCAAAAAAAATGACCACAGAAGCTAAAAAATTACATTTATTATAACATTGTTGTGATTTTTTTTTTACTTTTCTATCGCTGTGTACAGCTTATTCAAGTGCCATCTGGCATGCATGTACCTTTGTTGCTCATCATTCATCACCAAAAATTATTTTCATTTTAAATTCTTATGACTGTACTGATTGTATTGAATAAAATCCACATCTAGCATAACCGTTTTATGCTGCTAAGTGCTCCAGCGGTGCAATTGGTCAGCGCATGGTACTTATAAGACAGTATCTGTTGAGCAATGTTGAGGTTGTAAATTCAAGCCTCACCTGGAGCAGCTTTGTTTACCGTTTTTTTTTCCTTTTTCTTATGTCATTAGTCATTGATTATAATCTTCTACCTTAATAATTAATATGATATTACAAAGGATGGAAGAAAGAAAGAAAGAAAGAAAGAAAGAAAGAAAGAAAGAAAGAAAGAAAAAGAAAAAACATAAACATGATTGTGAATTTAAGTTGTCAGCACACATCAGCTTTGGTTCAAATGCACTGCATATCTTCCTTCAGTCAGCCAACAAAACAGCAATCGAAAAGATTAACACACTGTTGGTAAACCAGTTGCATCAAATAGATTTTTTGCAATATAGCATGATAATCCATACTAACAGTTCTGGATAGTACCAGCACATTTCTTGCTGGACTTGGTAATGCAAAGAACGCAGTAAACAGCTTCAACTTTTCTCAAAAATACATAATTGACTATTAAAAACCTATCAGTCTTGAATGAGAACATCAGTAATCCCCAGTGGCCTAATGGATAAGGCACTGGCCTCCTCAGCCAGGGATGGTGGGTTCAAGTCCCATCTGGGGTTGAAGTCATTAAAGCAGCTGTGTCATCACTAGAGTTGATATTTTATCCTTGATTCAACTGTACAATAGTCTTGTAGTGTTTAGATTGAAAAAAATGACCACAGAAGCAAAAAAATTACATTTATTATAACATTGTTGTGATTTTTTTTTTTACTTTTCTATCGCTGTGTACAGCTTATTCAAGTGCCATCTGGCATGCATGTACCTTTGTTGCTCATCATTCATCACCAAAAATTATTTTTATTTTAAATTCTTATGACTGTACTGATTGTATTGAATAAAATCCACATCTAGCATAACCGTTTTATGCTGCTAAGTGCTCCAGCGGTGCAATTGGTCAGCGCATGGTACTTATAAGACAGTATCTGTTGAGCAATGTTGAGGTTGTAAATTCAAGCCTCACCTGGAGCAGCTTTGTTTACAGTTTTTTTCCTTTTTTATGTCATTAGTCATTGATTATAATCTTCTACCTTAATATTTAATATGATATTACAAAGGATGGAAGAAAGAAAGAAAGAAAGAAAGAAAGAAAGAAAGAAAGAAAGAAAGAAAGAAAGAAAGAAAGAAAGAAATAAAGAAAAAACACAAACATGATTGTGAATTTAAGTTGTCAGCACACATCTGCTTTGGTTCAAATGCACTGCATATCTACCTTCAGTTAGCCAACAAAACAGCAATCGAAAAGATTAACACACTGTTGGTAAAGCAGTGGCATCAAATAGATTTTTTTAAATATAGCATGATAATCCATACTGACAGCTCTGGATAATACCAGCACATTTCTTGCTGGATTTGGTAATGCAAAGAACACAGTAAACAGCTTCACTTTTTCTCAAAAATACATAATTGACTATTAAAAACCTATCAGTCTTGAATGAGAGCATCAGTACTCCCCAGTGGCCTAATGGATAAGGCACAGGCCTCCTAAGCCAGGGATTGTGGGTTCAAGTCCAATCTGGGGTGGAAGTCATTAAAGCAGCTGTATCATCAATAGAGTTGATATTTTATCCTTGATTCAACTGTACAACAGTCTTGGAGTGTTAAGATTGCAAAAAAATGACCACATAAGCTAAAAAATGACATTTATTATAACATTGTTGTGATTTTTTTTTTACTTTTCTATTACTGTGGACAGCTTATTCAAATGCCATCTGGCATGCATGATCCTTTGTTGCTCATCATTCATCACCAAAAATTATTTTCTTTTTAAATTCTTATGACTGTACTGATTGTATTGAATAAAATCCACATCTAGCATAACCGTTTTATGCTGCTAAGTGCTCCTTGGTTGCAATTGGTCTGCGCGTGGTACTTATAAGACAGTATCTGTTGAGCAATGTTGAGGTTGTGAATTCAAGCCTCACCTAGAGCAGCTTTGTTTACAGTTTTTTTCCTTTTTTTATGTCATTAGTCATTGATTATAATCTTCTACCTTAATATTTAATATGATATTACAAAGAATGAAAGAAAGAAAGAAAGAAAGAAAGAAAGAAAGAAAGAAAGAAAGAAAGAAAGAAAGAAAGAAAGAAAGAAAGAAAGAAAGAAAAAAAACTTGATTGTGAATTTAAGTTGTCAGCACACATCTGCTTTGGTTCAAATGCACTGCATATCTTCCTTCAGTCAGCCAACAAAACAGCAATCGAAAAGATTAACACACTGTTGGTAAAGCAGTTGCATCAAATAGATTTTTTGCAATATAGCATGATAATCCATACTGACAGCTCTGGATAGTACCAGCACATTTCTTGCTGGATTTGGTAATGTAAAGAACACAGTAAACAGCTTCACTATTTCTCAAAAATACATAATTGACTATGAAAAACCTATCAGTCTTGAATGAAAACAACAGTAAGCCCCAGTGGCTATTGGATAAGGCACTGGCCTCCTAAACCAGGGATTGTGGGTTCAAGTCCCATCTGGGGTGGAAGTCATGAAAGCAGCTGTGTTTTCACCAGAGTTGATATTTTATCCTTGATTCAACTGTACAACAGTCTTGTAGTGTTTAGATTGCAAAAAAATGACCACAGAAGTTAAAAAATGACATGTATTATAACATTGTTGTGATATTTTTTTTTTTTACTTTTCTATCACTGTGGACAGCTTATTCAAGTGCCATCTGGCATGCATGATCCTTTGTTGCTCATCATTCATCACCAAAAATGATTTTCTTTTTAAATTCTTATGACTGTACTGATTGTATTGAATAAAATCCACATCTAGCATAACCGTTTTATGCTGCTAAGTGCTCCAGTGGTGCAATTGGTCAGCGCGTG
Organism: Pseudophryne corroboree; assembly: GCF_028390025.1. Taxonomy (NCBI): domain Eukaryota; kingdom Metazoa; phylum Chordata; class Amphibia; order Anura; family Myobatrachidae; genus Pseudophryne; species Pseudophryne corroboree. Next base: position 1,426,277 of record NW_026967915.1, on the reverse strand, counting down.
GTACTTATAAGACAGTATCTGTTGAGCAATGTCGAGTTTGTGAATTCAAGCCTCACCTGGAGCAGCTTTGTTTACAATTGTTTCCTTTTTCTTATGTCATTAGTCATTGATTATAATCTTCTACCTTAATATTTAATATGATATTACAAAGGATGGAAGAAAGAAAGAAAGAAAGAAAGAAAGAAAGAAAGAAAGAAAGAAAGAAAGAAAGAAAGAAAAAACAACACAAACATGATTGTGAATTTAAGTTGTCAGCACACATCTGCTTTGGTTCAAATGCACTGCATATCTACCTTCAGTCAGCCAACAAAACAGCAATCGAAAAGATTAACACACTGTTGGTAAAGCAGTTGCATCAAATATATTTTTTGCAATATAGCATGATAATCCATACTGGCAGCTCTGGATAGTACCAGCACATTTCTTGCTTGATTTGGTAATGCAAAAAACACAGTAAACAGCTTCACTTTTTCTCAAAAATACATAATTGACTATTAAAAACCTATCAGTCTTGGATGAGAACATCAGTAAGCCCCAGTGGCCTAATGGATAAGGCACTGGTCTCTTAAGCCAGGGATTGAGGGTTCAAGTCCTATCAGGGTTGGATGTCATTAAAGCAGCTGTGTCATCACTAGAGTTAATATTTATCCTTGATTCAACTCTACAACAGTCTTGTAGTGTTTAGATTGCAAAAAAATGACCACAGAAGATAAAAAATGACATTTATCATAACATTGTTGTGATTTTTTTTTACTTTTCTATCACTGTGGACAGCTTATTCAAGTGCTATCTGGCATGCATGATCCTTTGTTGCTCATCATTCATCACCAAAAATGATTTTCTTTTTAAATTCTTATGACTGTACTGATTGTATTGAATAAAATCCACATCTAGCATAACCGTTTTATGCTGCTAAGTGCTCCAGTTGTGCAATTGGTCAGCGCGTGGTACTTATAAGACAGTATCTGTTGAGCAATGTTGAGGTTGTGAATTCAAGCCTCACCTGGAACAGCTTTGCTTAAAGTTTTTTTCCTTTTTCTTATGTCATTAGTCATTGATTATAATCTTCTACCTTAATATTTAATATGATATTACAAAGAATGGAAGAAAGAAAGAAAGAAAGAAAGAAAGAAAGAAAGAAAGAAAGAAAGAAAGAAAGAAAGAAAGAAAGAAAAAAAAACTTGATTGTGAATTTAAGTTGTCAGCGCACATCTGCTTTGGTTCAAATGCACTGCATATCTTCCTTCAGTCAGCCAACAAAACAGCAATCGAAAAGATTAACACACTGTTGGTAAAGCAGTTGCATCAAATAGATTTTTTGCAATATAGCATGATAATCCATACTGACAGCTCTGGATAGTACCAGCACATTTCTTGCTGGATTTGGTAATGTAAAGAACACAGTAAACAGCTTCACTATTACTCAAAAATACATAATTAACTATTAAAAACATATCAGTCTTGAATGAGAACATCAGTAAGCCGCAGTGGCCTAATGGATAAGGCACTGGCCTCCTAAGCCAGGGATTGTGGGTTCAAGTCCCATCTGGGGTGAAAGTCATTAAAACAGCTGTGTCGTCATTAGAGTTAATATCTTATCCTTGATTCAACTGTACAACAGTCTTGTAGTGTTTAGAATGCAAAAAAATGACCACAGAAGATAAAAAATGACATTTATTATAACATTGTTGTGATTTTTTTTTTACTTTTCTATCACTGTGGACAGCTTATTCAAGTCCTATCTGGCATGCGTGATCCTTTGTTGCTCATCATTCATCACCAAAAATGATTTTCTTTTTAAATTCTTATGACTGTACTGATTGTATTAAATAAAATCCACATCTAGCATAACCGTTTTATGCTGCTAAGTGCTCCAGTGGTGCAATTGGTCAGCGCATGGTACTTATAAGACAGTATCTGTTGAGCAATGTTGAGTTTGTGAATTCAAGCCTCACCTGGAACAGCTTTGTTTACAGTTTTTTCCTTTTTCTTATGTCATTAGTCATTGATTATAATCTTCTACCTTAATAATTAATATGATATTACAAAGGATGGAAGAAAGAAAGAAAGAAAGAAAGAAAGAAAGAAAGAAAGAAAGAAAGAAAGAAAGAAAGAAAGAAAGAAAAAGAAAAAACATAAACATGATTGTGAATTTAAGTTGTCAGCACACATCTGCTTTGGTTCAAATGCACTGCAAATCTTCCTTCAGTCAGCCAACAAAACAGCAATCGAAAAGATTAACACACTGTTGGTAAAGCAGTTGCATCAAATAGATTTTTTGCAATATAGCATGATAATCCATACTGACAGCTCTGGATAGTAACAGCACATTTCTTGCTGGATTTGGTAATGCAAAGAACACAGTAAACAGCTTCACTTTTTCTCAAAAATACATAATTGACTATTAAAAAACTATCAGTCTTGAATGAGAACATCAATAATCCCCAGTGGCCTAATGGATAAGCCACTGGCCTCCTAAACCAGGGATGGTGGGTTCAAGTCCCATCTGGGGTGGAAGTCATTAAAGCAGCTGTGTCATCACTAGAGTTGATATTTTATCCTTGATTCAACTGTACAATAGTCTTGTAGTGTTTAGATTGCAAAAAAAATGACCACAGAAGCTAAAAAATTACATTTATTATAACATTGTTGTGATTTTTTTTTTACTTTTCTATCGCTGTGTACAGCTTATTCAAGTGCCATCTGGCATGCATGTACCTTTGTTGCTCATCATTCATCACCAAAAATTATTTTCATTTTAAATTCTTATGACTGTACTGATTGTATTGAATAATATCCACATCTAGCATAACCGTTTTATGCTGCTAAGTGCTCCAGCGGTGCAATTGGTCAGCGCATGGTACTTATAAGACAGTATCTGTTGAGCAATGTTGAGGTTGTAAATTCAAGCCTCACCTGGAGCAGCTTTGTTTACCGTTTTTTTTTCCTTTTTCTTATGTCATTAGTCATTGATTATAATCTTCTACCTTAATAATTAATATGATATTACAAAGGATGGAAGAAAGAAAGAAAGAAAGAAAGAAAGAAAGAAAGAAAGAAAGAAAGAAAGAAAGAAAGAAAGAAAGAAAGAAAGAAAAAGAAAAAACATAAACATGATTGTGAATTTAAGTTGTCAGCACACATCAGCTTTGGTTCAAATGCACTGCATATCTTCCTTCAGTCAGCCAACAAAACAGCAATCGAAAAGATTAACACACTGTTGGTAAACCAGTTGCATCAAATAGATTTTTTGCAATATAGCATGATAATCCATACTAACAGTTCTGGATAGTACCAGCACATTTCTTGCTGGACTTGGTAATGCAAAGAACGCAGTAAACAGCTTCAACTTTTCTCAAAAATACATAATTGACTATTAAAAACCTATCAGTCTTGAATGAGAACATCAGTAATCCCCAGTGGCCTAATGGATAAGGCACTGGCCTCCTCAGCCAGGGATGGTGGGTTCAAGTCCCATCTGGGGTTGAAGTCATTAAAGCAGCTGTGTCATCACTAGAGTTGATATTTTATCCTTGATTCAACTGTACAATAGTCTTGTAGTGTTTAGATTGAAAAAAATGACCACAGAAGCAAAAAAATTACATTTATTATAACATTGTTGTGATTTTTTTTTTTACTTTTCTATCGCTGTGTACAGCTTATTCAAGTGCCATCTGGCATGCATGTACCTTTGTTGCTCATCATTCATCACCAAAAATTATTTTCATTTTAAATTCTTATGACTGTACTGATTGTATTGAATAAAATCCACATCTAGCATAACCGTTTTATGCTGCTAAGTGCTCCAGCGGTGCAATTGGTCAGCGCATGGTACTTATAAGACAGTATCTGTTGAGCAATGTTGAGGTTGTAAATTCAAGCCTCACCTGGAGCAGCTTTGTTTACAGTTTTTTTCCTTTTTTATGTCATTAGTCATTGATTATAATCTTCTACCTTAATATTTAATATGATATTACAAAGGATGGAAGAAAGAAAGAAAGAAAGAAAGAAAGAAAGAAAGAAAGAAAGAAAGAAAAAACACAAACATGATTGTGAATTTAAGTTGTCAGCACACATCTGCTTTGGTTCAAATGCACTGCATATCTACCTTCAGTTAGCCAACAAAACAGCAATCGAAAAGATTAACACACTGTTGGTAAAGCAGTGGCATCAAATAGATTTTTTTAAATATAGCATGATAATCCATACTGACAGCTCTGGATAATACCAGCACATTTCTTGCTGGATTTGGTAATGCAAAGAACACAGTAAACAGCTTCACTTTTTCTCAAAAATACATAATTGACTATTAAAAACCTATCAGTCTTGAATGAGAGCATCAGTACTCCCCAGTGGCCTAATGGATAAGGCACAGGCCTCCTAAGCCAGGGATTGTGGGTTCAAGTCCAATCTGGGGTGGAAGTCATTAAAGCAGCTGTATCATCAATAGAGTTGATATTTTATCCTTGATTCAACTGTACAACAGTCTTGGAGTGTTAAGATTGCAAAAAAATGACCACATAAGCTAAAAAATGACATTTATTATAACATTGTTGTGATTTTTTTTTTACTTTTCTATTACTGTGGACAGTTTATTCAAATGCCATCTGGCATGCATGATCCTTTGTTGCTCATCATTCATCACCAAAAATTATTTTCTTTTTAAATTCTTATGACTGTACTGATTGTATTGAATAAAATCCACATCTAGCATAACCGTTTTATGCTGCTAAGTGCTCCTTGGTTGCAATTGGTCTGCGCGTGGTACTTATAAGACAGTATCTGTTGAGCAATGTTGAGGTTGTGAATTCAAGCCTCACCTAGAGCAGCTTTGTTTACAGTTTTTTTCCTTTTTTTATGTCATTAGTCATTGATTATAATCTTCTACCTTAATATTTAATATGATATTACAAAGAATGAAAGAAAGAAAGAAAGAAAGAAAGAAAGAAAGAAAGAAAGAAAGAAAGAAAGAAAGAAAGAAAGAAAGAAAGAAAGAAAGAAAAAAAACTTGATTGTGAATTTAAGTTGTCAGCACACATCTGCTTTGGTTCAAATGCACTGCATATCTTCCTTCAGTCAGCCAACAAAACAGCAATCGAAAAGATTAACACACTGTTGGTAAAGCAGTTGCATCAAATAGATTTTTTGCAATATAGCATGATAATCCATACTGACAGCTCTGGATAGTACCAGCACATTTCTTGCTGGATTTGGTAATGTAAAGAACACAGTAAACAGCTTCACTATTTCTCAAAAATACATAATTGACTATGAAAAACCTATCAGTCTTGAATGAAAACAACAGTAAGCCCCAGTGGCTATTGGATAAGGCACTGGCCTCCTAAACCAGGGATTGTGGGTTCAAGTCCCATCTGGGGTGGAAGTCATGAAAGCAGCTGTGTTTTCACCAGAGTTGATATTTTATCCTTGATTCAACTGTACAACAGTCTTGTAGTGTTTAGATTGCAAAAAAATGACCACAGAAGTTAAAAAATGACATGTATTATAACATTGTTGTGATATTTTTTTTTTTTACTTTTCTATCACTGTGGACAGCTTATTCAAGTGCCATCTGGCATGCATGATCCTTTGTTGCTCATCATTCATCACCAAAAATGATTTTCTTTTTAAATTCTTATGACTGTACTGATTGTATTGAATAAAATCCACATCTAGCATAACCGTTTTATGCTGCTAAGTGCTCCAGTGGTGCAATTGGTCAGCGCGTGGTACTTATAAGACAGTATCTGTTGAGCAATGTCGAGTTTGTGAATTCAAGCCTCACCTGGAGCAGCTTTGTTTACAATTGTTTCCTTTTTCTTATGTCATTAGTCATTGATTATAATCTTCTACCTTAATATTTAATATGATATTACAAAGGATGGAAGAAAGAAAGAAAGAAAGAAAGAAAGAAAGAAAGAAAGAAAGAAAGAAAGAAAGAAAGAAAGAAAGAAAGAAAGAAAGAAAGAAAGAAAGAAAGAAAAAACAACACAAACATGATTGTGAATTTAAGTTGTCAGCACACATCTGCTTTGGTTCAAATGCACTGCATATCTACCTTCAGTCAGCCAACAAAACAGCAATCGAAAAGATTAACACACTGTTGGTAAAGCAGTTGCATCAAATATATTTTTTGCAATATAGCATGATAATCCATACTGGCAGCTCTGGATAGTACCAGCACATTTCTTGCTTGATTTGGTAATGCAAAAAACACAGTAAACAGCTTCACTTTTTCTCAAAAATACATAATTGACTATTAAAAACCTATCAGTCTTGGATGAGAACATCAGTAAGCCCCAGTGGCCTAATGGATAAGGCACTGGTCTCTTAAGCCAGGGATTGAGGGTTCAAGTCCTATCAGGGTTGGATGTCATTAAAGCAGCTGTGTCATCACTAGAGTTAATATGTATCCTTGATTCAACTCTACAACAGTCTTGTAGTGTTTAGATTGCAAAAAAATGACCACAGAAGATAAAAAATGACATTTATCATAACATTGTTGTGATTTTTTTTTACTTTTCTATCACTGTGGACAGCTTATTCAAGTGCTATCTGGCATGCATGATCCTTTGTTGCTCATCATTCATCACCAAAAATGATTTTCTTTTTAAATTCTTATGACTGTACTGATTGTATTGAATAAAATCCACATCTAGCATAACCGTTTTATGCTGCTAAGTGCTCCAGTTGTGCAATTGGTCAGCGCGTGGTACTTATAAGACAGTATCTGTTGAGCAATGTTGAGGTTGTGAATTCAAGCCTCACCTGGAACAGCTTTGCTTAAAGTTTTTTTCCTTTTTCTTATGTCATTAGTCATTGATTATAATCTTCTACCTTAATATTTAATATGATATTACAAAGAATGGAAGAAAGAAAGAAAGAAAGAAAGAAAGAAAGAAAGAAAGAAAGAAAGAAAGAAAGAAAGAAAGAAAGAAAAAAAAACTTGATTGTGAATTTAAGTTGTCAGCGCACATCTGCTTTGGTTCAAATGCACTGCATATCTTCCTTCAGTCAGCCAACAAAACAGCAATCGAAAAGATTAACACACTGTTGGTAAAGCAGTTGCATCAAATAGATTTTTTGCAATATAGCATGATAATCCATACTGACAGCTCTGGATAGTACCAGCACATTTCTTGCTGGATTTGGTAATGTAAAGAACACAGTAAACAGCTTCACTATTACTCAAAAATACATAATTAACTATTAAAAACATATCAGTCTTGAATGAGAACATCAGTAAGCCGCAGTGGCCTAATGGATAAGGCACTGGCCTCCTAAGCCAGGGATTGTGGGTTCAAGTCCCATCTGGGGTGAAAGTCATTAAAACAGCTGTGTCGTCATTAGAGTTAATATCTTATCCTTGATTCAACTGTACAACAGTCTTGTAGTGTTTAGAATGCAAAAAAATGACCACAGAAGATAAAAAATGACATTTATTATAACATTGTTGTGATTTTTTTTTTACTTTTCTATCACTGTGGACAGCTTATTCAAGTCCTATCTGGCATGCGTGATCCTTTGTTGCTCATCATTCATCACCAAAAATGATTTTCTTTTTAAATTCTTATGACTGTACTGATTGTATTAAATAAAATCCACATCTAGCATAACCGTTTTATGCTGCTAAGTGCTCCAGTGGTGCAATTGGTCAGCGCATGGTACTTATAAGACAGTATCTGTTGAGCAATGTTGAGTTTGTGAATTCAAGCCTCACCTGGAACAGCTTTGTTTACAGTTTTTTCCTTTTTCTTATGTCATTAGTCATTGATTATAATCTTCTACCTTAATATTTAATATGATATTACAAAGGATGGAAGAAAGAAAGAAAGAAAGAAAGAAAGAAAGAAAGAAAGAAAGAAAGAAAGAAAGAAAGAAAGAAAGAAAGAAAGAAAGAACACAAACATGATTGTGAATTTAAGTTGTCAGCACACGTCTGCTTTGGTTCAAATGCACTGCATATCTTCCTTCAGTCAGCCAATAAAACAGCAATCAAAAATATTAGCACACTGGTGGTAAAGCAGTTGCATCAAATAGATTTTTTGCAATATAGCATGATAATCCATACTGATAGTACCAGCACATTTCTTGCTGGATTTGGTAATGTAAAGAACACAGTAAACAGCTTCACTATTACTCAAAAATACATAATTAACTATTAAAAACATATCAGTCTTGAATGAGAACATCAGTAAGCCGCAGTGGCCTAATGGATAAGGCACTGGCCTCCTAAGCCAGGGATTGTGGGTTCAAGTCCTAACTTGGGTGGAAGTCATAAAAGCAGCTATGTCATCACTAGAGTTGATATTTTATCCTTGATTCAACTGTACAACAGTCTTGTAGTGTTTAGATTGCAAAAAAATGTCCACAGAAGATAAAAAATGACATTTATTATAACATTGTTGTGATATTTTTTTTTTTACTTTTCTATCACTGTGGACAGCTTATTCAAGTGCCATCTGGCATGCATGATCCTTTGTTGCTCATCATTCATCACCAAAAATGATTTTCTTTTTAAATTCTTATGACTGTACTGATTGTATTGAATAAAATCCACATCTAGCATAACCGTTTTATGCTGCTAAGTGCTCCAGTGGTGCAATTGGTCAGCGCATGGTACTTATAAGACAGTATCTGTTGAGCAATGTCGAGTTTGTGAATTCAAGCCTCACCTGGAGCAGCTTTGTTTACAGTTTTTTCCTTTTTATTATGTCATTAGTCATTGATTATAATCTTCTACCTTAATATTTAATATGATATTACAAAGGATGGAAGAAAGAAAGAAAGAAAGAAAGAAAGAAAGAAAGAAAGAAAGAAAGAAAGAAAGAAAGAAAGAAAGAAAGAAAGAAAGAAAGAAAGAAAAAACACAAACATGATTGTGAATTTAAGTTGTCAGCACACGTCTGCTTTGGTTCAAATGCACTGCATATCTTCCTTCAGTCAGCCAAGAAAACAGCAATCAAAAATATTAGCACACTGGTGGTAAAGCAGTTGCATCAAATAGATTTTTTGCAATATAGCATGATAATACATACTGACAGCTCTGGATAGTACCAGCACATTTCTTGCTGGATTTGGTAATGCAAAGAACACAGTAAACAGCTTCACTTTTTCTCAAAAATACATAATTGACTATTAAAAACCTATCAGTCTTCAATGAGAACATCAGTAAGCCACAGTGGCCTAATGGATAAGGCACTGGCCTCCTAAGCCAGGGATTGTGGGTTCAAGTCCTAACTGGGGTGGAAGTCATTGAAGCAGCTGTGTCATCACTAGAGTTGATATTTTATCCTTGATTCAACTGTACAACAGTCTTGTAGTGTTTAGATTGCAAAAAAAATGACCACAGAAGCTAAAAAATGACATTTATTATAACATTGTTGTGATTTTTTTTTTACTTTTCTATCACTGTGGACAGCTTATTCAATTGCTATCTGGCATGCATGATCCTTTGTTGCTCATCATTCATCACCAAAAATGATTTTCTTTTTAAATTCTTATGACTATACTGATTGTATTGAATAAAATCCACATCTAGCATAACCGTTTTATGCTGCTAAGTGCTCCAGTGGTGCAATTGGTCAGTGCGTGGTACTTATAAGACAGTATCTGTTGAGCAATGTCGAGTTTGTGAATTCAAGCCTCACCTGGAGCAGCTTTGTTTACAATTGTTTCCTTTTTCTTATGTCATTAGTCATTGATTATAATCTTCTACCTTAATATTTAATATGATATTACAAAGGATGGAAGAAAAAAAGAAAGAAAGAAAGAAAGAAAGAAAGAAAGAAAGAAAGAAAGAAAAAAACACAAACATGATTGTGAATTTAAGTTGTCAGCACACATCTACTTTGGTTCAAATGCACTGCATATCTACCTTCAGTCAGCCAACAAAACAGCAATCGAAAAGATTAACACACTGTTGGTAAAGCAGTTGCATCAAATATATTTTTTGCAATATAGCATGATAATCCATACTGACAGCTCTGGATAGTACCAGCACATTTCTTGCTTGATTTGGTAATGCAAAAAACACAGTAAACAGCTTCACTTTTTCTCAAAAATACATAATTGACTATTAAAAACCTATCAGTCTTTAATGAGAACATCAGTAAGCCCCAGAGGCCTAATGGATAAGGCACTGGTCTCTTAAGCCAGGGATTGAGGGTTCAAGTCCTATCTGGGGTGGAAGTCATTAAAGCAGCTGTGTCATCACTAGAGTCAATACTTTATCCTTGATTCAACTCTTCAACAGTCTTGTAGTGTTTAGATTGCAAAAAAATGACCACAGAAGATAAAAAATGACATGTATTATAACATTGTTGTGATTTTTTTTTTACATTTCTATCACTGTGGACAGCTTATTCAAGTGCTATCTGGCATGCATGATCCTTTGTTGCTCATCATTCATCACCAAAAAGGATTTTTTTTTTAATTCTTATGACTGTACTGATTGTATTGAATAAAATCCACATCTAGCATAACCGTTTTATGCTGCTAAGTGCTCCAGTTGTGCAATTGGTCAGCGCATGGTACTTATAAGACAGTATCTGTTGAGCAATGTCGAGTTTGTGAATTCAAGCCTCACCTGGAGCAGCTTTGTTTACAATTGTTTCCTTTTTCTTATGTCATTAGTCATTGATTATAATCTTCTACCTTAATATTTAATATGATATTACAAAGAATGGAAGAAAGAAAGAAAGAAAGAAAGAAAGAAAGAAAGAAAGAAAGAAAGAAAGAAAGAAAGAAAAAAAAACTTGATTGTGAATTTAAGTTGTCAGCACACATCTGCTTTGGTTCAAATGCACTGCATATCTTCCTTCAGTCAGCCAACAAAACAGCAATCGAAAAGATTAACACACTGTTGGTAAAGCAGTTGCATCAAATAGATTTTTTGCAATATAGCATGATAATCCATACTGACAGCTCTGGATAGTACCAGCACATTTCTTGCTGGATTTGGTAATGTAAAGAACACAGTAAACAGCTTCACTATTTCTCAAAAATACATAATTGACTATGAAAAACCTATCAGTCTTGAATAAAAACAACAGTAAGCCCCAGTGGCTATTGGATAAGGCACTGGCCTCCTAAGCCAGGGATTGTGGGTTCAAGTCCCATCTGGGGTGGAAGTCATGAAAGCAGCTGTGTTTTCACCAGAGTTTATATTTTATCCTTGATTCAACTGTACAACAGTCTTGTAGTGTTTAGATTGCAAAAAAATGACCACAGAAGTTAAAAAATGACATTTATTATAACATTGCTGTGATATTTTTTTTTTTACTTTTCTATCACTGTGGACAGCTTATTCAAGTGCCATCTGGCATGCATGATCCTTTGTTGCTCATCATTCATCACCAAAAATGATTTTCTTTTTAAATTCTTATGACTGTACTGATTGTATTGAATAAAATCCACATCTAGCATAACCGTTTTATGCTGCTAAGTGCTCCAGTGGTGCAATTGGTCAGCGCGTGGTACTTATAAGACAGTATCTGTTGAGCAATGTCGAGTTTGTGAATTCAAGCCTCACCTGGAGCAGCTTTGTTTACAATTGTTTCCTTTTTCTTATGTCATTAGTCATTGATTATAATCTTCTACCTTAATATTTAATATGATATTACAAAGGATGGAAGAAAGAAAGAAAGAAAGAAAGAAAGAAAGAAAGAAAGAAAGAAAGAAAGAAAGAAAGGAAGAAAGAAAAAACAACACAAACATGATTGTGAATTTAAGTTGTCAGCACACATCTGCTTTGGTTCAAATGCACTGCATATCTACCTTCAGTCAGCCAACAAAACAGCAATCGAAAAGATTAACACACTGTTGGTAAAGCAGTTGCATCAAATATATTTTTTGCAATATAGCATGATAATCCATACTGGCAGCTCTGGATAGTACCAGCACATTTCTTGCTTGATTTGGTAATGCAAAAAACACAGTAAACAGCTTCACTTTTTCTCAAAAATACATAATTGACTATTAAAAACCTATCAGTCTTGAACGAGAACATCAGTAAGCCCCAGTGGCCTAATGGATAAGGCACTGGTCTCTTAAGCCAGGGATTGAGGGTTCAAGTCCTATCTGGGTTGGAAGTCATTAAAGCAGCTGTGTCATCACTAGAGTTAATATTTTATCCTTGATTCAACTCTACAACAGTCTTGTAGTGTTTAGATTGCAAAAAAATGACCACAGAAGATAAAAAATGACATTTATCATAACAATGTTGTGATTTTTTTTTACTTTTCTATCACTGTGGACAGCTTATTCAAGTGCCATCTGGCATGCATGATCCTTTGTTGCTCATCATTCATCACCAACAATTATTTTCTTTTTAAATTCTTATGACTGTACTGATTGTATTGAATAAAATCCACATCTAGCATAACCGTTTTATGCTGCTAAGTGCTCCAGTGGTGCAATTGGTCAGCGCATGGTACTTATAAGACAGTATCTGTTGAGCAATGTCGAGTTTGTGAATTCAAGCCTCACCTGGAGCAGCTTTGTTTACAGTTTTTTCCTTTTTCTTATGTCATTAGTCATTGATTATAATCTTCTACATTAATATTTAATATGATATTACAAAGGATGGAAGAAAGAAAGAAAGAAAGAAAGAAAGAAAGAAAGAAAGAAAGAAAGAAAGAAAGAAAGAAAGAAAGAAAGAAAGAAAGAAAGAAAGAAAGAAAGAAAAAACACAAACATGATTGTGAATTTAAGTTGTCAGCACACGTCTGCTTTGGTTCAAATGCACTGCATATCTTCCTTCAGTCAGCCAAGAAAACAGCAATCAAAAATATTAGCACACTGGTGGTAAAGCAGTTGCATCAAATAGATTTTTTGCAATATAGCATGATAATCCATACTGACAGCTCTGGATAGTACCAGCACATTTCTTGCTGGATTTGGTAATGCAAAGAACACAGTAAACAGCTTCACTTTTTCTCAAAAATACATAATTGACTATTAAAAACCTATCAGTCTTCAATGAGAACATCAGTAAGCCACAGTGGCCTAATGGATAAGGCACTGGCCTCCTAAGCCAGGGATTGTGGGTTCAAGTCCTAACTGGGGTGGAAGTCATTAAAGCAGCTGTGTCATCACTAGAGTTGATATTTTATCCTTGATTCAATTGTACAACAGTCTTGTAGTGTTTAGATTGCAAAAAAAATGACCACAGAAGCTAAAAAATGACATTTATTATAACATTGTTGTGATTTTTTTTTTACTTTTCTATCACTGTGGACAGCTTATTCAATTGCTATCTGGCATGCATGATCCTTTGTTGCTCATCATTCATCACCAAAAATGATTTTCTTTTTAAATTCTTATGACTGTACTGATTGTATTGAATAAAATCCACATCTAGCATAACCGTTTTATGCTGCTAAGTGCTCCAGTGGTGCAATTGGTCAGCGCATGGTACTTATAAGACAGTATCTGTTGAGCAATGTCGAGTTTGTGAATTCAAGCCTCACCTGGAGCAGCTTTGTTTACAATTGTTTCCTTTTTCTTATGTCATTAGTCATTGATTATAATCTTCTACCTTAATATTTAATATGATATTACAAAGGAAGAAAGAAAGAAAGAAGGAAAGAAAGAAAGAAAGAAAGAAAGAAAGAAAGAAAAAACACAAACATGATTGTGAATTTAAGTTGTCAGCACACATCTGCTTTGGTTCAAATGCACTGCATATCTACCTTCAGTCAGCCAACAAAACAGCAATCGAAAAGATTAACACACTGTTGGTAAAGCAGCTGCATCAAATATATTTTTTGCAATATAGCATGATAATCCATACTGACAGCTCTGGATAGTACCAGCACATTTCTTGCTTGATTTGGTAATGCAAAAAACACAGTAAACAGCTTCACTTTTTCTCAAAAATACATAATTGACTATTAAAAATCTATCAGTCTTGAATGAGAACATCAGTAAGCCCCAGTGGCCTAATGGATAAGGCACTTGTCTCTTAAGCCAGGGATTGAGGGTTCAAGTCCTATCTGGGGTGGAAGTCATTAAAGCAGCTGTGTCATCACTAGAGTTAATATTTTATCCTTGATTCAACTCTACAACAGTCTTGTAGTATTTAGATTGCAAAAAAATGACCACAGAAGATAAAAAATGACATGTATTATAACATTGTTGTGATTTTTTTTTTTTAACATTTCTATCACTGTGGACAGCTTATTCAAGTGCTATCTGGCATGCATGATCCTTTGTTGCTCATCATTCATCACCAAAAAGGATTTTCTTTTTAAATTCTTATGACTGTACTGATTGTATTGAATAAAATCCACATTTAGCATAACCGTTTTATGCTGCTAAGTGCTCCAGTGGTGCAATTGGTCAGCGCGTGGTACTTATAAGACAGTATCTGTTGAGCAATGTTGAGGTTGTGAATTCAAGCCTCACCTGGAACAGCTTTGCTTAGAGTTTTTTTCCTTTTTCTTATGTCATTAGTCATTGATTATAATCTTCTACCTTAATATTTAATATGATATTACAAAGAAAGAAAGAAAGAAAGAAAGAAAGAAAGAAAGAAAGAAAGAAAGAAAAAAACCAAACTTGATTGTGAATTTAAGTTGTCAGCACACATCTGCTTTGGTTCAAATGCACTGCATATCTTCCTTCAGTCAGCCAACAAAACAGCAATCGAAAAGATTAACACACTGTTGGTAAAGCAGTTGCATCAAATAGATTTTTTGCAATATAGCATGATAATCCATACTGACAGCTCTGGATAGTACCAGCACATTTCTTGCTGGATTTGGTAATGTAAAGAACACAGTAAACAGCTTCACTATTTCTCAAAAATACATAATTGACTATGAAAAACCTATCAGTCTTGAATGAAAACAACAGTAAGCCCCAGTGGCTGTTGGATAAGGCACAGGCCTCCTAAGCCAGGGATTGTGGGTTCAAGTCCCATCTGGGGTGGAAGTCATGAAAGCAGTTGTGTTTTCACCAGAGTTTATATTTTATCCTTGATTCAACTCTACAACAGTCTTGTAGTATTTAGATTGCAAAAAAATGACCACAGAAGATAAAAAATGACATGTATTATAACATTGTTGTGATTTTTTTTTTAACATTTCTATCACTGTGGACAGCTTATTCAAGTGCTATCTGGCATGCATGATCCTTTGTTGCTCATCATTCATCACCAAAAAGGATTTTCTTTTTAAATTCTTATGACTGTACTGATTGTATTGAATAAAATCCACATTTAGCATAACCGTTTTATGCTGCTAAGTGCTCCAGTGGTGCAATTGGTCAGCGCGTGGTACTTATAAGACAGTATCTGTTGAGCAATGTTGAGGTTGTGAATTCAAGCCTCACCTGGAACAGCTTTGCTTAGAGTTTTTTTCCTTTTTCTTATGTCATTAGTCATTGATTATAATCTTCTACCTTAATATTTAATATGATATTACAAAGAAAGAAAGAAAGAAAGAAAGAAAGAAAGAAAGAAAAAAACCAAACTTGATTGTGAATTTAAGTTGTCAGCACACATCTGCTTTGGTTCAAATGCACTGCATATCTTCCTTCAGTCAGCCAACAAAACAGCAATCGAAAAGATTAACACACTGTTGGTAAAGCAGTTGCATCAAATAGATTTTTTGCAATATAGCATGATAATCCATACTGACAGCTCTGGATAGTACCAGCACATTTCTTGCTGGACTTGGTCATGCAAAGAACACAGTAAACAGCTTCACTATTACTCAAAAATACATAATTGACTATTAAAAACCTATCAGTCTTGTATGAGAACATCAGTAAGCCACAGTGGCCTAATGGATAAGGCACTGGCCTCCTAAGCCAGGGATTGGGGGTTCAAGTCCCATCTAGGGTGGAAGTCATTAAAACAGGCAAGTCGTCACTAGAGTTAAAATTTTATCCTTGATTCAACTGTACAACAGTCTTGTAGTGTTTAGATTGCAAAAAAATGACCACAGAAGATAAAAAATGACATTTATTATAACATTGTGATTTTTTTTTTACTTTTCTATCACTGTGGACAGCTTATTCAAGTGCTATCTGGCATGCATGATCCTTTGTTGCTCATCATTCATCACCAAAAATGATTTTCTTTTTAAATTCTTATAACTGTACTGATTGTATTGAATAAAATCCACATCTAGCATAACCGTTTTATGCTGCTAAGTGCTGCAGTGGTGCAATTGGTCAGCACATGGTACTTATAAGACAGTATCTGTTGAGCAATGTCGAGTTTGTGAATTCAAGCCTCACCTGGAGCAGCTTTGTTTACAGTTTTTTCCTTTTTCTTATGTCATTAGTCATTGATTATAATCTTCTACCTTAATATTTAATATGATATTACAAAGGATGGAAGAAAGAAAGAAAGAAAGAAAGAAAGAAAGAAAGAAAGAAAGAAAGAAAGAAAGAAAGAAAGAAAAAACACAAACATGATTGTGAATTTAAGTTGTCAGCACACGTCTGCTTTTGTTCAAATGCACTGCATATCTTCCTTCAGTCAGCCAACAAAACAGCAATCAAAAATATTAGCACACTGGTGGTAAAGCAGTTGCATCAAATAGATTTTTTGCAATATAGCATGATAATCCATACTGACAGCTCTGGATAGTACCAGCACATTTCTTGTTGGATTTGGTAATGCAAAGAACACAGTAAACAGCTTCACTTTTTCTCAAAAATACATAATTGACTATTAAAAACCTATCAGTCTTCAATGAGAACATCAGTAAGCCACAGTAGCCTAATGGATAAGGCACTGGCCTCCTAAACCAGGGATTGTGGGTTCAAGTCCTAACTGGGGTGGAAGTCATTAAAGCAGCTGTGTCATCACTAGAGTTGATGTTTTATCCTTGATTCAACTGTACAACAGTCTTGTAGTGTTTAGATTGCAAAAAAAATGACCACAGAAGCTAAAAAATGACATTTATTATAACATTGTTGTGATTTTTGTTTTACTTTTCTATCACTGTGGACAGCTTATTCAATTGCTATCTGGCATGCATGATCCTTTGTTGCTCATCATTCATCACCAAAAATGATTTTCTTTTTAAATTCTTATGACTGTACTGATTGTATTGAATAAAATCCACATCTAGCATAACCGTTTTATGCTGCTAAGTGCTCCAGTGGTGCAATTGGTCAGTGCATGGTACTTATAAGACAGTATCTGTGGAGTAATGTCGAGTTTGTGAATTCAAGCCTCAGCTGGAGCAGCTTTGTTTACAATTGTTTCCTTTTTCTTATGTCATTAGTCATTGATTATAATCTTCTACCTTAATATTTAATATGATATCACAAAGGATGGAAGAAAGAAAGAAAGAAAGAAAGAAAGAAAGAAAGAAAGAAAGAAAGAAAGAAAGAAAGAAAGAAAAAACACAAACATGATTGTGAATTTAAGTTTTCAGCACACATCTGCTTTGGTTCAAATGCACTGCATATCTACCTTCAGTCAGCCAACAAAACAGCAATCGAAAAGATTAACACACTGTTGGTAAAGCAGTTGCATCAAATATATTTTTTGCAATATAGCATGATAATCCATACTGACAGCTCTGGATAGTACCAGCACATTTCTTGCCTGATTTGGTAATGCAAAAAACACAGTAAACAGCTTCACTTTTTCTCAAAAATACATAATTGACTATTAAAAACCTATCAGTCTTGAATGAGAACATCAGTAAGCCCCAGTGGCCTAATGGATAAGGCACTGGTCTCTTAAACCAGGGATTGAGGGTTCAAGTCCTATCTGGGGTGGAAGTCATTAAAGCAGCTGTGTCATCACTAGAGTTAATATTTTATCCTTGATTCAACTCTTCAACAGTCTTGTAGTGTTTAGATTGCAAAAAAATGACCACAGAAGATAAAAAATGACATGTATTATAACATTGTTGTGATTTTTTTTTTTACATTTCTATCACTGTGGACAGCTTATTCAAGTGCTATCTGGCATGCATGATCCTTTGTTGCTCATCATTCATCACCAAAAAGGATTTTCTTTTTAAATTCTTATGACTGTACTGATTGTATTGAATAAAATCCACATCTAGCATAACCGTTTTATGCTGCTAAGTGCTCCAGTTGTGCAATTGGTCAGCGCGTGGTACTTATAAGACAGTATCTGTTAAGCAATGTTGAGGTTGTGAATTCAAGCCTCACCTGGAACAGCTTTGCTAAGAGTTTTTTTCCTTTTTCTTATGTCATTAGTCATTGATTATAATCTTCTACCTTAATATTTAATATGATATTACAAAGAATGGAAGAAAGAAAGAAAGAAAGAAAGAAAGAAAGAAAGAAGGAAAGTAAGAAAGAAAGAAAGAAAGAAAGAAAGAAAGAAAGAAAGAAAGAAAGAAAGAAAGAAAGAAAAAAACCCAAACTTGATTGTGAATTTAAGTTGTCAGCACACATCTGCTTTGGTTCAAATGCACTGCATATCTTCCTTCAGTCAGCCAACATAACAGCAATCGAAAAGATTAACACACTGTTGGTAAAGCAGTTGCATCAAATAGATTTTTTGCAATATAGCATGATAATCCATACTGGCAGCTCTGGATAGTACCAGCACATTTCTTGCTTGATTTGGTAATGCAAAGAACACAGTAAACAGCTTCACTTTTTCTCAAAAATACATAATTGACTATTAAAAACCTATCAGTCTTCAATGAGAGCATCAGTAAGCCACAGTGGCCTAATGGATAAGGCACTGGCCTCCTAAGCCAGGGATTGTGGGTTCAAGTCCTAACTGGGGTGGAAGTCATTAAAGCAGCTGTGTCATCACTAGAGTTGATATTTTATCTTTGATTCAACTGTACAACAGTCTTGTAGTGTTTAGATTGCAAAAAAAATGACCACAGAAGCTAAAAAATGACATTTATTATAACATTGTTGTGATTTTTTTTTACTTTTCTATCACTGTGGACAGCTTATTCAATTGCTATCTGGCATGCATGATCCTTTGTTGCTCATCATTCATCACCAAAAATGATTTTCTTTTTAAATTCTTATGACTGTACTGATTGTATTGAATAAAATATACATCTAGCATAACCGTTTTATGCTGCTAAATGCTCCAGTGGTGCAATTGGTCAGTGCGTGGTACTTATAAGACAGTATCTGTTGAGCAATGTCGAGTTTGTGAATTCAAGCCTCACCTGGAGCAGCTTTGTTTACAATTGTTTCCTTTTTCTTATGTCATTAGTCATTGATTATAATCTTCTACCTTAATATTTAATATGATATTACAAAGGATGGAAGAAAGAAAGAAAGAAAGAAAGAAAGAAAGAAAGAAAGAAAGAAAGAAAGAAAGAAAGAAAGAAAGAAAGAAAGAAAAAACACAAACATGATTGTGAATTTAAGTTGTCAGCACACGTCTGCTTTGGTTCAAATGCACTGCATATCTTCCTTCAGTCAGCCAACAAAACAGCAATCAAAAATATTAGCACACTGGTGGTAAAGCAGTTGCATCAAATAGATTTTTTTGCAATATAGCATGATAATCCATACTGACAGCTCTGGATAGTACCAGCACATTTCTTGCTGGATTTGGTAATGCAAAGCACACAGTAAACAGCTTCACTTTTTCTCAAAAATACATAATTGACTATTAAAAACCTATCAGTCTTCAATGAGAACATCAGTAAGCCACAGTGGCCTAATGTATAAGACACTGGCCTCCTAAGCCAGGGATTGTGGGTTCAAGTCCTAGCTGGGGTGGAAGTCATTAAAGCAGCTGTGTCATCACTAGAGTTGGTATTTTATCCTTGATTCAACTGTACAACAGTCTTGTAGTGTTTAGATTGCAAAAAAAATGACCACAGAAGCTAAAAAATGACATTTATTATAACATTGTTGTGATTTTTTTTTTTACTTTTCTATCACTGTGGACAGCTTATTCAATTGCTATCTGGCATGCATGATCCTTTGTTGCTCATCATTCATCACCAAAAATGATTTTCTTTTTAAATTCTTATGACTGTACTGATTGTATTGAATAAAATCCACATCTAGCATAACCGTTTTATGCTGCTAAGTGCTCCAGTGGTGCAATTGGTCAGCGCGTGGTACTTATAAGACAGTATCTGTTGAGCAATGTCGAGTTTGTGAATTCAAGCCTCACCTGGAGCAGCTTTGTTTACAATTGTTTCCTTTTTCTTATGTCATTAGTCATTGATTATAATCTTCTACCTTAATATTTAATATGATATTACAAAGGATGGAAGAAAGAAAGAAAGAAAGAAAGAAAGAAAGAAAGAAAGAAAGAAAGGAAGAAAGAAAAAACAACACAAACATGATTGTGAATTTAAGTTGTCAGCACACATCTGCTTTGGTTCAAATGCACTGCATATCTACCTTCAGTCAGCCAACAAAACAGCAATCGAAAAGATTAACACACTGTTGGTAAAGCAGTTGCATCAAATATATTTTTTGCAATATAGCATGATAATCCATACTGGCAGCTCTGGATAGTACCAGCACATTTCTTGCTTGATTTGGTAATGCAAAAAACACAGTAAACAGCTTCACTTTTTCTCAAAAATACATAATTGACTATTAAAAACCTATCAGTCTTGAACGAGAACATCAGTAAGCCCCAGTGGCCTAATGGATAAGGCACTGGTCTCTTAAGCCAGGGATTGAGGGTTCAAGTCCTATCTGGGTTGGAAGTCATTAAAGCAGCTGTGTCATCACTAGAGTTAATATTTTATCCTTGATTCAACTCTACAACAGTCTTGTAGTGTTTAGATTGCAAAAAAATGACCACAGAAGATAAAAAATGACATTTATCATAACAATGTTGTGATTTTTTTTTACTTTTCTATCACTGTGGACAGCTTATTCAAGTGCCATCTGGCATGCATGATCCTTTGTTGCTCATCATTCATCACCAACAATTATTTTCTTTTTAAATTCTTATGACTGTACTGATTGTATTGAATAAAATCCACATCTAGCATAACCGTTTTATGCTGCTAAGTGCTCCAGTGGTGCAATTGGTCAGCGCATGGTACTTATAAGACAGTATCTGTTGAGCAATGTCGAGTTTGTGAATTCAAGCCTCACCTGGAGCAGCTTTGTTTACAGTTTTTTCCTTTTTCTTATGTCATTAGTCATTGATTATAATCTTCTACATTAATATTTAATATGATATTACAAAGGATGGAAGAAAGAAAGAAAGAAAGAAAGAAAGAAAGAAAGAAAGAAAGAAAGAAAGAAAGAAAGAAAGAAAGAAAAAACACAAACATGATTGTGAATTTAAGTTGTCAGCACACGTCTGCTTTGGTTCAAATGCACTGCATATCTTCCTTCAGTCAGCCAAGAAAACAGCAATCAAAAATATTAGCACACTGGTGGTAAAGCAGTTGCATCAAATAGATTTTTTGCAATATAGCATGATAATCCATACTGACAGCTCTGGATAGTACCAGCACATTTCTTGCTGGATTTGGTAATGCAAAGAACACAGTAAACAGCTTCACTTTTTCTCAAAAATACATAATTGACTATTAAAAACCTATCAGTCTTCAATGAGAACATCAGTAAGCCACAGTGGCCTAATGGATAAGGCACTGGCCTCCTAAGCCAGGGATTGTGGGTTCAAGTCCTAACTGGGGTGGAAGTCATTAAAGCAGCTGTGTCATCACTAGAGTTGATATTTTATCCTTGATTCAATTGTACAACAGTCTTGTAGTGTTTAGATTGCAAAAAAAATGACCACAGAAGCTAAAAAATGACATTTATTATAACATTGTTGTGATTTTTTTTTTACTTTTCTATCACTGTGGACAGCTTATTCAATTGCTATCTGGCATGCATGATCCTTTGTTGCTCATCATTCATCACCAAAAATGATTTTCTTTTTAAATTCTTATGACTGTACTGATTGTATTGAATAAAATCCACATCTAGCATAACCGTTTTATGCTGCTAAGTGCTCCAGTGGTGCAATTGGTCAGCGCATGGTACTTATAAGACAGTATCTGTTGAGCAATGTCGAGTTTGTGAATTCAAGCCTCACCTGGAGCAGCTTTGTTTACAATTGTTTCCTTTTTCTTATGTCATTAGTCATTGATTATAATCTTCTACCTTAATATTTAATATGATATTACAAAGGAAGAAAGAAAGAAAGAAGGAAAGAAAGAAAGAAAGAAAGAAAGAAAAAACACAAACATGATTGTGAATTTAAGTTGTCAGCACACATCTGCTTTGGTTCAAATGCACTGCATATCTACCTTCAGTCAGCCAACAAAACAGCAATCGAAAAGATTAACACACTGTTGGTAAAGCAGCTGCATCAAATATATTTTTTGCAATATAGCATGATAATCCATACTGACAGCTCTGGATAGTACCAGCACATTTCTTGCTTGATTTGGTAATGCAAAAAACACAGTAAACAGCTTCACTTTTTCTCAAAAATACATAATTGACTATTAAAAATCTATCAGTCTTGAATGAGAACATCAGTAAGCCCCAGTGGCCTAATGGATAAGGCACTTGTCTCTTAAGCCAGGGATTGAGGGTTCAAGTCCTATCTGGGGTGGAAGTCATTAAAGCAGCTGTGTCATCACTAGAGTTAATATTTTATCCTTGATTCAACTCTACAACAGTCTTGTAGTATTTAGATTGCAAAAAAATGACCACAGAAGATAAAAAATGACATGTATTATAACATTGTTGTGATTTTTTTTTTTTAACATTTCTATCACTGTGGACAGCTTATTCAAGTGCTATCTGGCATGCATGATCCTTTGTTGCTCATCATTCATCACCAAAAAGGATTTTCTTTTTAAATTCTTATGACTGTACTGATTGTATTGAATAAAATCCACATTTAGCATAACCGTTTTATGCTGCTAAGTGCTCCAGTGGTGCAATTGGTCAGCGCGTGGTACTTATAAGACAGTATCTGTTGAGCAATGTTGAGGTTGTGAATTCAAGCCTCACCTGGAACAGCTTTGCTTAGAGTTTTTTTCCTTTTTCTTATGTCATTAGTCATTGATTATAATCTTCTACCTTAATATTTAATATGATATTACAAAGAAAGAAAGAAAGAAAGAAAGAAAGAAAGAAAGAAAGAAAAAAACCAAACTTGATTGTGAATTTAAGTTGTCAGCACACATCTGCTTTGGTTCAAATGCACTGCATATCTTCCTTCAGTCAGCCAACAAAACAGCAATCGAAAAGATTAACACACTGTTGGTAAAGCAGTTGCATCAAATAGATTTTTTGCAATATAGCATGATAATCCATACTGACAGCTCTGGATAGTACCAGCACATTTCTTGCTGGATTTGGTAATGTAAAGAACACAGTAAACAGCTTCACTATTTCTCAAAAATACATAATTGACTATGAAAAACCTATCAGTCTTGAATGAAAACAACAGTAAGCCCCAGTGGCTGTTGGATAAGGCACAGGCCTCCTAAGCCAGGGATTGTGGGTTCAAGTCCCATCTGGGGTGGAAGTCATGAAAGCAGTTGTGTTTTCACCAGAGTTTATATTTTATCCTTGATTCAACTCTACAACAGTCTTGTAGTATTTAGATTGCAAAAAAATGACCACAGAAGATAAAAAATGACATGTATTATAACATTGTTGTGATTTTTTTTTTAACATTTCTATCACTGTGGACAGCTTATTCAAGTGCTATCTGGCATGCATGATCCTTTGTTGCTCATCATTCATCACCAAAAAGGATTTTCTTTTTAAATTCTTATGACTGTACTGATTGTATTGAATAAAATCCACATTTAGCATAACCGTTTTATGCTGCTAAGTGCTCCAGTGGTGCAATTGGTCAGCGCGTGGTACTTATAAGACAGTATCTGTTGAGCAATGTTGAGGTTGTGAATTCAAGCCTCACCTGGAACAGCTTTGCTTAGAGTTTTTTTCCTTTTTCTTATGTCATTAGTCATTGATTATAATCTTCTACCTTAATATTTAATATGATATTACAAAGAAAGAAAGAAAGAAAGAAAGAAAGAAAGAAAAAAACCAAACTTGATTGTGAATTTAAGTTGTCAGCACACATCTGCTTTGGTTCAAATGCACTGCATATCTTCCTTCAGTCAGCCAACAAAACAGCAATCGAAAAGATTAACACACTGTTGGTAAAGCAGTTGCATCAAATAGATTTTTTGCAATATAGCATGATAATCCATACTGACAGCTCTGGATAGTACCAGCACATTTCTTGCTGGACTTGGTCATGCAAAGAACACAGTAAACAGCTTCACTATTACTCAAAAATACATAATTGACTATTAAAAACCTATCAGTCTTGTATGAGAACATCAGTAAGCCACAGTGGCCTAATGGATAAGGCACTGGCCTCCTAAGCCAGGGATTGGGGGTTCAAGTCCCATCTAGGGTGGAAGTCATTAAAACAGGCAAGTCGTCACTAGAGTTAAAATTTTATCCTTGATTCAACTGTACAACAGTCTTGTAGTGTTTAGATTGCAAAAAAATGACCACAGAAGATAAAAAATGACATTTATTATAACATTGTGATTTTTTTTTTACTTTTCTATCACTGTGGACAGCTTATTCAAGTGCTATCTGGCATGCATGATCCTTTGTTGCTCATCATTCATCACCAAAAATGATTTTCTTTTTAAATTCTTATAACTGTACTGATTGTATTGAATAAAATCCACATCTAGCATAACCGTTTTATGCTGCTAAGTGCTGCAGTGGTGCAATTGGTCAGCACATGGTACTTATAAGACAGTATCTGTTGAGCAATGTCGAGTTTGTGAATTCAAGCCTCACCTGGAGCAGCTTTGTTTACAGTTTTTTCCTTTTTCTTATGTCATTAGTCATTGATTATAATCTTCTACCTTAATATTTAATATGATATTACAAAGGATGGAAGAAAGAAAGAAAGAAAGAAAGAAAGAAAGAAAGAAAGAAAGAAAGAAAGAAAGAAAGAAAGAAAGAAAGAAAGAAAGAAAGAAAGAAAGAAAAAACACAAACATGATTGTGAATTTAAGTTGTCAGCACACGTCTGCTTTTGTTCAAATGCACTGCATATCTTCCTTCAGTCAGCCAACAAAACAGCAATCAAAAATATTAGCACACTGGTGGTAAAGCAGTTGCATCAAATAGATTTTTTGCAATATAGCATGATAATCCATACTGACAGCTCTGGATAGTACCAGCACATTTCTTGTTGGATTTGGTAATGCAAAGAACACAGTAAACAGCTTCACTTTTTCTCAAAAATACATAATTGACTATTAAAAACCTATCAGTCTTCAATGAGAACATCAGTAAGCCACAGTGGCCTAATGGATAAGGCACTGGCCTCCTAAACCAGGGATTGTGGGTTCAAGTCCTAACTGGGGTGGAAGTCATTAAAGCAGCTGTGTCATCACTAGAGTTGATGTTTTATCCTTGATTCAACTGTACAACAGTCTTGTAGTGTTTAGATTGCAAAAAAAATGACCACAGAAGCTAAAAAATGACATTTATTATAACATTGTTGTGATTTTTGTTTTACTTTTCTATCACTGTGGACAGCTTATTCAATTGCTATCTGGCATGCATGATCCTTTGTTGCTCATCATTCATCACCAAAAATAATTTTCTTTTTAAATTCTTATGACTGTACTGATTGTATTGAATAAAATCCACATCTAGCATAACCGTTTTATGCTGCTAAGTGCTCCAGTGGTGCAATTGGTCAGTGCATGGTACTTATAAGACAGTATCTGTGGAGTAATGTCGAGTTTGTGAATTCAAGCCTCACCTGGAGCAGCTTTGTTTACAATTGTTTCCTTTTTCTTATGTCATTAGTCATTGATTATAATCTTCTACCTTAATATTTAATATGATATTACAAAGGATGGAAGAAAGAAAGAAAGAAAGAAAGAAAGAAAGAAAGAAAGAAAGGAAGAAAGAAAAAACAACACAAACATGATTGTGAATTTAAGTTGTCAGCACACATCTGCTTTGGTTCAAATGCACTGCATATCTACCTTCAGTCAGCCAACAAAACAGCAATCGAAAAGATTAACACACTGTTGGTAAAGCAGTTGCATCAAATATATTTTTTGCAATATAGCATGATAATCCATACTGGCAGCTCTGGATAGTACCAGCACATTTCTTGCTTGATTTGGTAATGCAAAAAACACAGTAAACAGCTTCACTTTTTCTCAAAAATACATAATTGACTATTAAAAACCTATCAGTCTTGAACGAGAACATCAGTAAGCCCCAGTGGCCTAATGGATAAGGCACTGGTCTCTTAAGCCAGGGATTGAGGGTTCAAGTCCTATCTGGGTTGGAAGTCATTAAAGCAGCTGTGTCATCACTAGAGTTAATATTTTATCCTTGATTCAACTCTACAACAGTCTTGTAGTGTTTAGATTGCAAAAAAATGACCACAGAAGATAAAAAATGACATTTATCATAACAATGTTGTGATTTTTTTTTACTTTTCTATCACTGTGGACAGCTTATTCAAGTGCCATCTGGCATGCATGATCCTTTGTTGCTCATCATTCATCACCAACAATTATTTTCTTTTTAAATTCTTATGACTGTACTGATTGTATTGAATAAAATCCACATCTAGCATAACCGTTTTATGCTGCTAAGTGCTCCAGTGGTGCAATTGGTCAGCGCATGGTACTTATAAGACAGTATCTGTTGAGCAATGTCGAGTTTGTGAATTCAAGCCTCACCTGGAGCAGCTTTGTTTACAGTTTTTTCCTTTTTCTTATGTCATTAGTCATTGATTATAATCTTCTACATTAATATTTAATATGATATTACAAAGGATGGAAGAAAGAAAGAAAGAAAGAAAGAAAGAAAGAAAGAAAGAAAGAAAGAAAGAAAGAAAGAAAGAAAGAAAGAAAGAAAGAAAGAAAGAAAAAACACAAACATGATTGTGAATTTAAGTTGTCAGCACACGTCTGCTTTGGTTCAAATGCACTGCATATCTTCCTTCAGTCAGCCAAGAAAACAGCAATCAAAAATATTAGCACACTGGTGGTAAAGCAGTTGCATCAAATAGATTTTTTGCAATATAGCATGATAATCCATACTGACAGCTCTGGATAGTACCAGCACATTTCTTGCTGGATTTGGTAATGCAAAGAACACAGTAAACAGCTTCACTTTTTCTCAAAAATACATAATTGACTATTAAAAACCTATCAGTCTTCAATGAGAACATCAGTAAGCCACAGTGGCCTAATGGATAAGGCACTGGCCTCCTAAGCCAGGGATTGTGGGTTCAAGTCCTAACTGGGGTGGAAGTCATTAAAGCAGCTGTGTCATCACTAGAGTTGATATTTTATCCTTGATTCAATTGTACAACAGTCTTGTAGTGTTTAGATTGCAAAAAAAATGACCACAGAAGCTAAAAAATGACATTTATTATAACATTGTTGTGATTTTTTTTTTACTTTTCTATCACTGTGGACAGCTTATTCAATTGCTATCTGGCATGCATGATCCTTTGTTGCTCATCATTCATCACCAAAAATGATTTTCTTTTTAAATTCTTATGACTGTACTGATTGTATTGAATAAAATCCACATCTAGCATAACCGTTTTATGCTGCTAAGTGCTCCAGTGGTGCAATTGGTCAGCGCATGGTACTTATAAGACAGTATCTGTTGAGCAATGTCGAGTTTGTGAATTCAAGCCTCACCTGGAGCAGCTTTGTTTACAATTGTTTCCTTTTTCTTATGTCATTAGTCATTGATTATAATCTTCTACCTTAATATTTAATATGATATTACAAAGGAAGAAAGAAAGAAAGAAGGAAAGAAAGAAAGAAAGAAAGAAAGAAAGAAAAAACACAAACATGATTGTGAATTTAAGTTGTCAGCACACATCTGCTTTGGTTCAAATGCACTGCATATCTACCTTCAGTCAGCCAACAAAACAGCAATCGAAAAGATTAACACACTGTTGGTAAAGCAGCTGCATCAAATATATTTTTTGCAATATAGCATGATAATCCATACTGACAGCTCTGGATAGTACCAGCACATTTCTTGCTTGATTTGGTAATGCAAAAAACACAGTAAACAGCTTCACTTTTTCTCAAAAATACATAATTGACTATTAAAAATCTATCAGTCTTGAATGAGAACATCAGTAAGCCCCAGTGGCCTAATGGATAAGGCACTTGTCTCTTAAGCCAGGGATTGAGGGTTCAAGTCCTATCTGGGGTGGAAGTCATTAAAGCAGCTGTGTCATCACTAGAGTTAATATTTTATCCTTGATTCAACTCTACAACAGTCTTGTAGTATTTAGATTGCAAAAAAATGACCACAGAAGATAAAAAATGACATGTATTATAACATTGTTGTGATTTTTTTTTTTTAACATTTCTATCACTGTGGACAGCTTATTCAAGTGCTATCTGGCATGCATGATCCTTTGTTGCTCATCATTCATCACCAAAAAGGATTTTCTTTTTAAATTCTTATGACTGTACTGATTGTATTGAATAAAATCCACATTTAGCATAACCGTTTTATGCTGCTAAGTGCTCCAGTGGTGCAATTGGTCAGCGCGTGGTACTTATAAGACAGTATCTGTTGAGCAATGTTGAGGTTGTGAATTCAAGCCTCACCTGGAACAGCTTTGCTTAGAGTTTTTTTCCTTTTTCTTATGTCATTAGTCATTGATTATAATCTTCTACCTTAATATTTAATATGATATTACAAAGAAAGAAAGAAAGAAAGAAAGAAAGAAAGAAAGAAAAAAACCAAACTTGATTGTGAATTTAAGTTGTCAGCACACATCTGCTTTGGTTCAAATGCACTGCATATCTTCCTTCAGTCAGCCAACAAAACAGCAATCGAAAAGATTAACACACTGTTGGTAAAGCAGTTGCATCAAATAGATTTTTTGCAATATAGCATGATAATCCATACTGACAGCTCTGGATAGTACCAGCACATTTCTTGCTGGATTTGGTAATGTAAAGAACACAGTAAACAGCTTCACTATTTCTCAAAAATACATAATTGACTATGAAAAACCTATCAGTCTTGAATGAAAACAACAGTAAGCCCCAGTGGCTGTTGGATAAGGCACAGGCCTCCTAAGCCAGGGATTGTGGGTTCAAGTCCCATCTGGGGTGGAAGTCATGAAAGCAGTTGTGTTTTCACCAGAGTTTATATTTTATCCTTGATTCAACTCTACAACAGTCTTGTAGTATTTAGATTGCAAAAAAATGACCACAGAAGATAAAAAATGACATGTATTATAACATTGTTGTGATTTTTTTTTTAACATTTCTATCACTGTGGACAGCTTATTCAAGTGCTATCTGGCATGCATGATCCTTTGTTGCTCATCATTCATCACCAAAAAGGATTTTCTTTTTAAATTCTTATGACTGTACTGATTGTATTGAATAAAATCCACATTTAGCATAACCGTTTTATGCTGCTAAGTGCTCCAGTGGTGCAATTGGTCAGCGCGTGGTACTTATAAGACAGTATCTGTTGAGCAATGTTGAGGTTGTGAATTCAAGCCTCACCTGGAACAGCTTTGCTTAGAGTTTTTTTCCTTTTTCTTATGTCATTAGTCATTGATTATAATCTTCTACCTTAATATTTAATATGATATTACAAAGAAAGAAAGAAAGAAAGAAAGAAAGAAAGAAAAAAACCAAACTTGATTGTGAATTTAAGTTGTCAGCACACATCTGCTTTGGTTCAAATGCACTGCATATCTTCCTTCAGTCAGCCAACAAAACAGCAATCGAAAAGATTAACACACTGTTGGTAAAGCAGTTGCATCAAATAGATTTTTTGCAATATAGCATGATAATCCATACTGACAGCTCTGGATAGTACCAGCACATTTCTTGCTGGACTTGGTCATGCAAAGAACACAGTAAACAGCTTCACTATTACTCAAAAATACATAATTGACTATTAAAAACCTATCAGTCTTGTATGAGAACATCAGTAAGCCACAGTGGCCTAATGGATAAGGCACTGGCCTCCTAAGCCAGGGATTGGGGGTTCAAGTCCCATCTAGGGTGGAAGTCATTAAAACAGGCAAGTCGTCACTAGAGTTAAAATTTTATCCTTGATTCAACTGTACAACAGTCTTGTAGTGTTTAGATTGCAAAAAAATGACCACAGAAGATAAAAAATGACATTTATTATAACATTGTGATTTTTT
This sequence comes from Pseudophryne corroboree, assembly GCF_028390025.1. Lineage (NCBI taxonomy): Eukaryota > Metazoa > Chordata > Amphibia > Anura > Myobatrachidae > Pseudophryne > Pseudophryne corroboree. The sequence goes on along the minus strand of NW_026967915.1, from coordinate 1,396,120 downwards.
TTTTACTTTTCTATCACTGTGGACAGCTTATTCAAGTGCTATCTGGCATGCATGATCCTTTGTTGCTCATCATTCATCACCAAAAATGATTTTCTTTTTAAATTCTTATAACTGTACTGATTGTATTGAATAAAATCCACATCTAGCATAACCGTTTTATGCTGCTAAGTGCTGCAGTGGTGCAATTGGTCAGCACATGGTACTTATAAGACAGTATCTGTTGAGCAATGTCGAGTTTGTGAATTCAAGCCTCACCTGGAGCAGCTTTGTTTACAGTTTTTTCCTTTTTCTTATGTCATTAGTCATTGATTATAATCTTCTACCTTAATATTTAATATGATATTACAAAGGATGGAAGAAAGAAAGAAAGAAAGAAAGAAAGAAAGAAAGAAAGAAAGAAAGAAAGAAAGAAAGAAAGAAAGAAAGAAAGAAAGAAAGAAAGAAAGAAAGAAAAAACACAAACATGATTGTGAATTTAAGTTGTCAGCACACGTCTGCTTTTGTTCAAATGCACTGCATATCTTCCTTCAGTCAGCCAACAAAACAGCAATCAAAAATATTAGCACACTGGTGGTAAAGCAGTTGCATCAAATAGATTTTTTGCAATATAGCATGATAATCCATACTGACAGCTCTGGATAGTACCAGCACATTTCTTGTTGGATTTGGTAATGCAAAGAACACAGTAAACAGCTTCACTTTTTCTCAAAAATACATAATTGACTATTAAAAACCTATCAGTCTTCAATGAGAACATCAGTAAGCCACAGTGGCCTAATGGATAAGGCACTGGCCTCCTAAACCAGGGATTGTGGGTTCAAGTCCTAACTGGGGTGGAAGTCATTAAAGCAGCTGTGTCATCACTAGAGTTGATGTTTTATCCTTGATTCAACTGTACAACAGTCTTGTAGTGTTTAGATTGCAAAAAAAATGACCACAGAAGCTAAAAAATGACATTTATTATAACATTGTTGTGATTTTTGTTTTACTTTTCTATCACTGTGGACAGCTTATTCAATTGCTATCTGGCATGCATGATCCTTTGTTGCTCATCATTCATCACCAAAAATAATTTTCTTTTTAAATTCTTATGACTGTACTGATTGTATTGAATAAAATCCACATCTAGCATAACCGTTTTATGCTGCTAAGTGCTCCAGTGGTGCAATTGGTCAGTGCATGGTACTTATAAGACAGTATCTGTGGAGTAATGTCGAGTTTGTGAATTCAAGCCTCAGCTGGAGCAGCTTTGTTTACAATTGTTTCCTTTTTCTTATGTCATTAGTCATTGATTATAATCTTCTACCTTAATATTTAATATGATATCACAAAGGATGGAAGAAAGAAAGAAAGAAAGAAAGAAAGAAAGAAAGAAAGAAAGAAAGAAAGAAAGAAAGAAAGAAAAAACACAAACATGATTGTGAATTTAAGTTTTCAGCACACATCTGCTTTGGTTCAAATGCACTGCATATCTACCTTCAGTCAGCCAACAAAACAGCAATCGAAAAGATTAACACACTGTTGGTAAAGCAGTTGCATCAAATATATTTTTTGCAATATAGCATGATAATCCATACTGACAGCTCTGGATAGTACCAGCACATTTCTTGCCTGATTTGGTAATGCAAAAAACACAGTAAACAGCTTCACTTTTTCTCAAAAATACATAATTGACTATTAAAAACCTATCAGTCTTGAATGAGAACATCAGTAAGCCCCAGTGGCCTAATGGATAAGGCACTGGTCTCTTAAACCAGGGATTGAGGGTTCAAGTCCTATCTGGGGTGGAAGTCATTAAAGCAGCTGTGTCATCACTAGAGTTAATATTTTATCCTTGATTCAACTCTTCAACAGTCTTGTAGTGTTTAGATTGCAAAAAAATGACCACAGAAGATAAAAAATGACATGTATTATAACATTGTTGTGATTTTTTTTTTTACATTTCTATCACTGTGGACAGCTTATTCAAGTGCTATCTGGCATGCATGATCCTTTGTTGCTCATCATTCATCACCAAAAAGGATTTTCTTTTTAAATTCTTATGACTGTACTGATTGTATTGAATAAAATCCACATCTAGCATAACCGTTTTATGCTGCTAAGTGCTCCAGTTGTGCAATTGGTCAGCGCGTGGTACTTATAAGACAGTATCTGTTAAGCAATGTTGAGGTTGTGAATTCAAGCCTCACCTGGAACAGCTTTGCTAAGAGTTTTTTTCCTTTTTCTTATGTCATTAGTCATTGATTATAATCTTCTACCTTAATATTTAATATGATATTACAAAGAATGGAAGAAAGAAAGAAAGAAAGAAAGAAAGAAGGAAAGTAAGAAAGAAAGAAAGAAAGAAAGAAAGAAAGAAAGAAAGAAAGAAAGAAAGAAAGAAAAAAACCCAAACTTGATTGTGAATTTAAGTTGTCAGCACACATCTGCTTTGGTTCAAATGCACTGCATATCTTCCTTCAGTCAGCCAACATAACAGCAATCGAAAAGATTAACACACTGTTGGTAAAGCAGTTGCATCAAATAGATTTTTTGCAATATAGCATGATAATCCATACTGGCAGCTCTGGATAGTACCAGCACATTTCTTGCTTGATTTGGTAATGCAAAGAACACAGTAAACAGCTTCACTTTTTCTCAAAAATACATAATTGACTATTAAAAACCTATCAGTCTTCAATGAGAGCATCAGTAAGCCACAGTGGCCTAATGGATAAGGCACTGGCCTCCTAAGCCAGGGATTGTGGGTTCAAGTCCTAACTGGGGTGGAAGTCATTAAAGCAGCTGTGTCATCACTAGAGTTGATATTTTATCTTTGATTCAACTGTACAACAGTCTTGTAGTGTTTAGATTGCAAAAAAAATGACCACAGAAGCTAAAAAATGACATTTATTATAACATTGTTGTGATTTTTTTTTACTTTTCTATCACTGTGGACAGCTTATTCAATTGCTATCTGGCATGCATGATCCTTTGTTGCTCATCATTCATCACCAAAAATGATTTTCTTTTTAAATTCTTATGACTGTACTGATTGTATTGAATAAAATATACATCTAGCATAACCGTTTTATGCTGCTAAATGCTCCAGTGGTGCAATTGGTCAGTGCGTGGTACTTATAAGACAGTATCTGTTGAGCAATGTCGAGTTTGTGAATTCAAGCCTCACCTGGAGCAGCTTTGTTTACAATTGTTTCCTTTTTCTTATGTCATTAGTCATTGATTATAATCTTCTACCTTAATATTTAATATGATATTACAAAGGATGGAAGAAAGAAAGAAAGAAAGAAAGAAAGAAAGAAAGAAAGAAAGAAAGAAAGAAAGAAAGAAAGAAAGAAAAAACACAAACATGATTGTGAATTTAAGTTGTCAGCACACGTCTGCTTTGGTTCAAATGCACTGCATATCTTCCTTCAGTCAGCCAACAAAACAGCAATCAAAAATATTAGCACACTGGTGGTAAAGCAGTTGCATCAAATAGATTTTTTTGCAATATAGCATGATAATCCATACTGACAGCTCTGGATAGTACCAGCACATTTCTTGCTGGATTTGGTAATGCAAAGCACACAGTAAACAGCTTCACTTTTTCTCAAAAATACATAATTGACTATTAAAAACCTATCAGTCTTCAATGAGAACATCAGTAAGCCACAGTGGCCTAATGTATAAGACACTGGCCTCCTAAGCCAGGGATTGTGGGTTCAAGTCCTAGCTGGGGTGGAAGTCATTAAAGCAGCTGTGTCATCACTAGAGTTGGTATTTTATCCTTGATTCAACTGTACAACAGTCTTGTAGTGTTTAGATTGCAAAAAAAATGACCACAGAAGCTAAAAAATGACATTTATTATAACATTGTTGTGATTTTTTTTTTTACTTTTCTATCACTGTGGACAGCTTATTCAATTGCTATCTGGCATGCATGATCCTTTGTTGCTCATCATTCATCACCAAAAATGATTTTCTTTTTAAATTCTTATGACTGTACTGATTGTATTGAATAAAATCCACATCTAGCATAACCGTTTTATGCTGCTAAGTGCTCCAGTGGTGCAATTGGTCAGTGCATGGTACTTATAAGACAGTATCTGTGGAGCAATGTCGAGTTTGTGAATTCAAGCCTCAGCTGGAGCAGCTTTGTTTACAATTGTTTCCTTTTTCTTATGTCATTAGTCATTGATTATAATCTTCTACCTTAATATTTAATATGATATCACAAAGGATGGAAGAAAGAAAGAAAGAAAGAAAGAAAGAAAGAAAGAAAGAAAGAAAGAAAGAAAGAAAGAAAGAAAGAAAGAAAGAAAGAAAGAAAGAAAGAAAAAACACAAACATGATTGTGAATTTAAGTTGTCAGCACACATCTGCTTTGGTTCAAATGCACTGCATATCTACCTTCAGTCAGCCAACAAAACAGCAATCGAAAAGATTAACACACTGTTGGTAAAGCAGTTGCATCAAATATATTTTTTGCAATATAGCATGATAATCCATACTGACAGCTCTGGATAGTACCAGCACATTTCTTGCTTGATTTGGTAATGCAAAAAACACAGTAAACAGCTTCACTTTTTCTCAAAAATACATAATTGACTATTAAAAACCTATCAGTCTTGAATGAGAACATCAGGAAGCCACAGTGGCCTAATGGATAAGGCACTGGTCTCTTAAACCAGGGATTGAGGGTTCAAGTCCTATCTGGGGTGGAAGTCATTAAAGCAGCTGTGTCATCACTAGAGTTAATATTTTATCCTTGATTCAACTCTTCAACAGTCTTGTAGTGTTTAGATTGCAAAAAAATGACCACAGAAGATAAAAAATGACATGTATTATAACATTGTTGTGATTTTTTTTTTTACATTTCTATCACTGTGGACAGCTTATTCAAGTGCTGTCTGGCATGCATGATCCTTTGTTGCTCATCATTCATCACCAAAAAGGATTTTCTTTTTAAATTCTTATGACTGTACTGATTGTATTGAATAAAATCCACATCTAGCATAACCGTTTTATGCTGCTAAGTGCTCCAGTTGTGCAATTGGTCAGCGCGTGGTACTTATAAGACAGTATCTGTTGAGCAATGTTGAGGTTGTGAATTCAAGCCTCACCTGGAACAGCTTTGCTTAGAGTTTTTTTCCTTTTTCTTATGTCATTAGTCATTGATTATAATCTTCTACCTTAATATTTAATATGATATTACAAAGAATGGAAGAAAGAAAGAAAGAAAGAAAGAAAGAAAGAAAGAAAGAAAGAAAGAAAGAAAGAAAGAAAGAAAGAAAGAAAGAAAGAAAGAAAGAAAGAAAGAAAAAAACCCAAACTTGATTGTGAATTTAAGTTGTCAGCACACATCTGCTTTGGTTCAAATGCACTGCATATCTTCCTTCAGTCAGCCAACAAAACAGCAATCGAAAAGATTAACACACTGTTGGTAAAGCAGTTGCATCAAATAGATTTTTTGCAATATAGCATGATAATCCATACTGGCAGCTCTGGATAGTACCAGCACATTTCTTGCTTGATTTGGTAATGCAAAGAACACAGTAAACAGCTTCACTTTTTCTCAAAAATACATAATTGACTATTAAAAACCTATCAGTCTTCAATGAGAGCATCAGTAAGCCACAGTGGCCTAATGGATAAGGCACTAGCCTCCTAAGCGAGGGATTGTGGGTTCAAGTCCTAACTGGGGTGGAAGTCATTAAAGCAGCTGTGTCATCACTAGAGTTGATATTTTATCCTTGATTCAATTGTACAACAGTCTTGTAGTGTTTAGATTGCAAAAAAAATGACCACAGAAGCTAAAAAATGACATTTATTATAACATTGTTGTGATTTTTTTTTTACTTTTCTATCACTGTGGACAGCTTATTCAATTGCTATCTGGCATGCATGATCCTTTGTTGCTCATCATTCATCACCAAAAATGATTTTCTTTTTAAATTCTTATGACTGTACTGATTGTATTGAATAAAATCCACATCTAGCATAACCGTTTTATGCTGCTAAGTGCTCCAGTGGTGCAATTGGTCAGCGCGTGGTACTTATAAGACAGTATCTGTTGAGCAATGTCGAGTTTGTGAATTCAAGCCTCACCTGGAGCAGCTTTGTTTACAATTGTTTCCTTTTTCTTATGTCATTAGTCATTGATTATAATCTTCTACCTTAATATTTAATATGATATTACAAAGGATGGAAGAAAGAAAGAAAGAAAGAAAGAAAGAAAGAAAGAAAGAAAGAAAGAAAGAAAGAAAGAAAGAAAGAAAAAACACAAACATGATTGTGAATTTAAGTTGTCAGCACACATCTGCTTTGGTTCAAATGCACTGCATATCTACCTTCAGTCAGCCAACAAAACAGCAATCGAAAAGATTAACACACTGTTGGTAAAGCAGCTGCATCAAATATATTTTTTGCAATATAGCATGATAATCCATACTGACAGCTCTGGATAGTACCAGCACATTTCTTGCTTGATTTGGTAATGCAAAAAAAACAGTAAACAGCTTCACTTTTTCTCAAAAATACATAATTGACTATTAAAAACCTATCAGTCTTGAATGAGAACATCAGTAAGCCCCAGTGGCCTAATGGATAAGGCACTTGTCTCTTAAGCCAGGGATTGAGGGTTCAAGTCCTATCTGGGCTGGAAGTCATTAAAGCAGCTGTGTCATCACTAGAGTTAATATTTTATCCTTGATTCAACTCTACAACAGTCTTGTAGTATTTAGATTGCAAAAAAATGACCACAGAAGATAAAAAATGACATGTATTATAACATTGTTGTGATTTTTTTTTTTAACATTTCTATCACTGTGGACAGCTTATTCAAGTGCTATCTGGCATGCATGATCCTTTGTTGCTCATCATTTATCACCAAAAAGGATTTTCTTTTTAAATTCTTATGACTGTACTGATTGTATTGAATAAAATCCACATTTAGCATAACCGTTTTATGCTGCTAAGTGCTCCAGTGGTGCAATTGGTCAGCGCGTGGTACTTATAAGACAGTATCTGTTGAGCAATGTTGAGGTTGTGAATTCAAGCCTCACCTGGAACAGCTTTGCTTAGAGTTTTTTTCCTTTTTCTTATGTCATTAGTCATTGATTATAATCTTCTACCTTAATATTTAATATGATATTACAAAGAAAGAAAGAAAGAAAGAAAGAAAGAAAGAAAGAAAGAAAGAAAGAAAGAAAGAAAGAAAAAAACCAAACTTGATTGTGAATTTAAGTTGTCAGCACACATCTGCTTTGGTTCAAATGCACTGCATATCTTCCTTCAGTCAGCCAACAAAACAGCAATCGAAAAGATTAACACACTGTTGGTAAAGCAGTTGCATCAAATAGATTTTTTGCAATATAGCATGATAATCCATACTGACAGCTCTGGATAGTACCAGCACATTTCTTGCTGGATTTGGTAATGTAAAGAACACAGTAAACAGCTTCACTATTTCTCAAAAATACATAATTGACTATTAAAAACCTATCAGTCTTGAATGAAAACAACAGTAAGCCCCAGTGGCTATTGGATAAGGCACAGGCCTCCTAAGCCAGGGATTGTGGGTTCAAGTCCCATCTGGGGTGGAAGTCATGAAAGCAGTTGTGTTTTCACCAGAGTTTATATTTTATCCTTGATTCAACTCTACAACAGTCTTGTAGTATTTAGATTGCAAAAAAATGACCACAGAAGATAAAAAATGACATGTATTATAACATTGTTGTGATTTTTTTTTTTAACATTTCTATCACTGTGGACAGCTTATTCAAGTGCTATCTGGCATGCATGATCCTTTGTTGCTCATCATTCATCACCAAAAAGGATTTTCTTTTTAAATTCTTATGACTGTACTGATTTTATTGAATAAAATCCACATTTAGCATAACCGTTTTATGCTGCTAAGTGCTCCAGTGGTGCAATTGGTCAGCGCGTGGTACTTATAAGACAGTATCTGTTGAGCAATGTTGAGGTTGTGAATTCAAGCCTCACCTGGAACAGCTTTGCTTAGAGTTTTTTTCCTTTTTCTTATGTCATTAGTCATTGATTATAATCTTCTACCTTAATATTTAATATGATATTACAAAGAAAGAAAGAAAGAAAGAAAGAAAGAAAGAAAGAAAGAAAGAAAAAACCCAAACTTGATTGTGAATTTAAGTTGTCAGCACACATCTGCTTTGGTTCAAATGCACTGCATATCTTCCTTCAGTCAGCCAACAAAACAGCAATCGAAAAGATTAACACACTGTTGGTAAAGCAGTTGCATCAAATAGATTTTTTGCAATATAGCATGATAATCCATACTGACAGCTCTGGATAGTACCAGCACATTTCTTGCTGGACTTGGTCATGCAAAGAACACAGTAAACAGCTTCACTATTACTCAAAAATACATAATTGACTATTAAAAACCTATCAGTCTTGAATGAGAAAATCAGTAAGCCACAGTGGCCTAATGGATAAGGCACTGGCCTCCTAAGCCAGGGATTGTGGGTTCAAGTCCCATCTAGGGTGGAAGTCATTAAAACAGGCAAGTCGTCACTAGAGTTAAAATTTTATCCTTGATTCAACTGTACAACAGTCTTGTAGTGTTTAGATTGCAAAAAAATGACCACAGAAGATAAAAAATGACATTTATTATAACATTGTGATTTTTTTTTTTTTACTTTTCTATCACTGTGGACAGCTTATTCAAGTGCTATCTGGCATGCATGATCCTTTGTTGCTCATCATTCATCACCAAAAATGATTTTCTTTTTAAATTCTTATAACTGTACTGATTGTATTGAATAAAATCCACATCTAGCATAACCGTTTTATGCTGCTAAGTGCTGCAGTGGTGCAATTGGTCAGCACATGGTACTTATAAGACAGTATCTGTTGAGCAATGTTGAGGTTGTGAATTCAAGCCTCACCTGGAGCAGCTTTGTTTACAGTTTTTTCCTTTTTCTTATGTCATTAGTCATTGATTATAATCTTCTACCTTAATATTTAATATGATATTACAAAGGATGGAAGAAAGAAAGAAAGAAAGAAAGAAAGAAAGAAAGAAAGAAAGAAAGAAAGAAAGAAAGAAAAAACACAAACATGATTGTGAATTTAAGTTGTCAGCACACGTCTGCTTTTGTTCAAATGCACTGCATATCTTCCTTCAGTCAGCCAACAAAACAGCAATCAAAAATATTAGCACACTGGTGGTAAAGTAGTTGCATCAAATAGATTTTTTGCAATATAGCATGATAATCCATACTGACAGCTCTGGATAGTACCAGCACATTTCTTGTTGGATTTGGTAATGCAGAGAACACAGTAAACAGCTTCACTTTTTCTCAAAAATACATAATTGACTATTAAAAACCTATCAGTCTTCAATGAGAACATCAGTAAGCCATAGTGGCCTAATGGATAAGGCACTGGCCTCCTAAGCCAGGGATTGTGGGTTCAAGTCCTAACTGGGGTGGAAGTCATTAAAGCAGCTGTGTCATCACTAGAGTTGATGTTTTATCCTTGATTCAACTGTACAACAGTCTTGTAGTGTTTAGATTGCAAAAAAAATGACCACAGAAGCTAAAAAATGACATTTATTATAACATTGTTGTGATTTTTGTTTTACTTTTCTATCACTGTGGACAGCTTATTCAATTGCTATCTGGCATGCATGATCCTTTGTTGCTCATCATTCATCACCAAAAATGATTTTCTTTTTAAATTCTTATGACTGTACTGATTGTATTGAATAAAATCCACATCTAGCATAACCGTTTTATGCTGCTAAGTGCTCCAGTGGTGCAATTGGTCAGTGCATGGTACTTATAAGACAGTATCTGTGGAGTAATGTCGAGTTTGTGAATTCAAGCCTCAGCTGGAGCAGCTTTGTTTACAATTGTTTCCTTTTTCTTATGTCATTAGTCATTGATTATAATCTTCTACCTTAATATTTAATATGATATCACAAAGGATGGAAGAAAGAAAGAAAGAAAGAAAGAAAGAAAGAAAGAAAGAAAGAAAGAAAGAAAGAAAAAACACAAACATGATTGTGAATTTAAGTTTTCAGCACACATCTACTTTGGTTCAAATGCACTGCATATCTACCTTCAGTCAGCCAACAAAACAGCAATCGAAAAGATTAACACACTGTTGGTAAAGCAGTTGCATCAAATATATTTTTTGCAATATAGCATGATAATCCATACTGACAGCTCTGGATAGTACCAGCACATTTCTTGCTTGATTTGGTAATGCAAAAAACACAGTAAACAGCTTCACTTTTTCTCAAAAATACATAATTGACTATTAAAAACCTATCAGTCTTGAATGAGATCATCAGTAAGCCCCAGTGGCCTAATGGATAAGGCACTGGTCTCTTAAACCAGGGATTGAGGGTTCAAGTCCTATCTGGGGTGGAAGTCATTAAAGCAGCTGTGTCATCACTAGAGTTAATATTTTATCCTTGATTCAACTCTTCAACAGTCTTGTAGTGTTTAGATTGCAAAAAAATGACCACAGAAGATAAAAAATGACATGTATTATAACATTGTTGTGATTTTTTTTTTTACATTTCTATCACTGTGGACAGCTTATTCAAGTGCTATCTGGCATGCATGATCCTTTGTTGCTCATCATTCATCACCAAAAAGGATTTTCTTTTTAAATTCTTATGACTGTACTGATTGTATTGAATAAAATCCACATCTAGCATAACCGTTTTATGCTGCTAAGTGCTCCAGTTGTGCAATTGGTCAGCGCGTGGTACTTATAAGACAGTATCTGTTGAGCAATGTCGAGTTTGTGAATTCAAGCCTCACCTGGAACAGCTTTGCTTAGAGTTTTTTTCCTTTTTCTTATGTCATTAGTCATTGATTATAATCTTCTACCTTAATATTTAATATGATATTACAAAGAAAGAAAGAAAGAAAGAAAGAAAGAAAGAAAGAAAGAAAGAAAGAAAGAAAGAAAAAAACCAAACTTGATTGTGAATTTAAGTTGTCAGCACACATCTGCTTTGGTTCAAATGCACTGCATATCTTCCTTCAGTCAGCCAACAAAACAGCAATCGAAAAGATTAACACACTGTTGGTAAAGCAGTTGCATCAAATAGATTTTTTGCAATATAGCATGATAATCCATACTGACAGCTCTGGATAGTACCAGCACATTTCTTGCTGGATTTGGTAATGTAAAGAACACAGTAAACAGCTTCACTATTTCTCAAAAATACATAATTGACTATGAAAAACCTATCAGTCTTGAATGAAAACAACAGTAAGCCCCAGTGGCTATTGGATAAGGCACAGGCCTCCTAAGCCAGGGATTGTGGGTTCAAGTCCCATCTGGGGTGGAAGTCATGAAAGCAGTTGTGTTTTCACCAGAGTTTATATTTTATCCTTGATTCAACTCTACAACAGTCTTGTAGTATTTAGATTGCAAAAAAATGACCACAGAAGATAAAAAATGACATGTATTATAACATTGTTGTGATTTTTTTTTAACATTTCTATCACTGTGGACAGCTTATTCAAGTGCTATCTGGCATGCATGATCCTTTGTTGCTCATCATTCATCACCAAAAAGGATTTTCTTTTTAAATTCTTATGACTGTACTGATTTTATTGAATAAAATCCACATTTAGCATAACCGTTTCATGCTGCTAAGTGCTCCAGTGGTGCAATTGGTCAGCGCGTGGTACTTATAAGACAGTATCTGTTGAGCAATGTTGAGGTTGTGAATTCAAGCCTCACCTGGAACAGCTTTGCTTAGAGTTTTTTTCCTTTTTTTTATGTCATTAGTCATTGATTATAATCTTCTACCTTAATATTTAATATGATATTACAAAGAAAGAAAGAAAGAAAGAAAGAAAGAAAGAAAGAAAGAAAGAAAGAAAGAAAAAAACCAAACTTGATTGTGAATTTAAGTTGTCAGCACACATCTGCTTTGGTTCAAATGCACTGCATATCTTCCTTCAGTCAGCCAACAAAACAGCAATCGAAAAGATTAACACACTGTTGGTAAAGCAGTTGCATCAAATAGATTTTTTGCAATATAGCATGATAATCCATACTGACAGCTCTGGATAGTACCAGCACATTTCTTGCTGGACTTGGTCATGCAAAGAACACAGTAAACAGCTTCACTATTACTCAAAAATACATAATTGACTATTAAAAACCTATCAGTCTTGAATTAGAAAATCAGTAAGCCACAGTGGCCTAATGGATAAGGCACTGGCCTCCTAAGCCAGGGATTGTGGGTTCAAGTCCCATCTAGGGTGGAAGTCATTAAAACAGGCAAGTCGTCACTAGAGTTAAAATTTTATCCTTGATTCAACTGTACAACAGTCTTGTAGTGTTTAGATTGCAAAAAAATGACCACAGAAGATAAAAAATGACATTTATTATAACATTGTGATTTTTTTTTTTACTTTTCTATCACTGTGGACAGCTTATTCAAGTGCTATCTGGCATGCATGATCCTTTGTTGCTCATCATTCATCACCAAAAATGATTTTCTTTTTAAATTCTTATAACTGTACTGATTGTATTGAATAAAATCCACATCTAGCATAACCGTTTTATGCTGCTAAGTGCTGCAGTGGTGCAATTGGTCAGCACATGGTACTTATAAGACAGTATCTGTTGAGCAATGTCGAGTTTGTGAATTCAAGCCTCACCTGGAGCAGCTTTGTTTACAGTTTTTTCCTTTTTCTTATGTCATTAGTCATTGATTATAATCTTCTACCTTAATATTTAATATGATATTACAAAGGATGGAAGAAAGAAAGAAAGAAAGAAAGAAAGAAAGAAAGAAAGAAAGAAAGAAAGAAAGAAAGAAAGAAAGAAAGAAAAAACACAAACATGATTGTGAATTTTAGTTGTCAGCACACGTCTGCTTTTGTTCAAATGCACTGCATATCTTCCTTCAGTCAGCCAACAAAACAGCAATCAAAAATATTAGCACACTGGTGGTAAAGCAGTTGCATCAAATAGATTTTTTGCAATATAGCATGATAATCCATACTGACAGCTCTGGATAGTACCAGCACATTTCTTGTTGGATTTGGTAATGCAAAGAACACAGTAAACAGCTTCACTTTTTCTCAAAAATACATAATTGACTATTAAAAACCTATCAGTCTTCAATGAGAACATCAGTAAGCCATAGTGGCCTAATGGATAAGGCACTGGCCTCCTAAGCCAGGGATTGTGGGTTCAAGTCCTAACTGGGGTGGAAGTCATTAAAGCAGCTGTGTCATCACTAGAGTTGATGTTTTATCCTTGATTCAACTGTACAACAGTCTTGTAGTGTTTAGATTGCAAAAAAAAATGACCACAGAAGCTAAAAAATGACATTTATTATAACATTGTTGTGATTTTTGTTTTACTTTTCTATCACTGTGGACAGCTTATTCAATTGCTATCTGGCATGCATGATCCTTTGTTGCTCATCATTCATCACCAAAAATGATTTTCTTTTTAAATTCTTATGACTGTACTGATTGTATTGAATAAAATCCACATCTAGCATAACCGTTTTATGCTGCTAAGTGCTCCAGTGGTGCAATTGGTCAGTGCATGGTACTTATAAGACAGTATCTGTGGAGTAATGTCGAGTTTGTGAATTCAAGCCTCAGCTGGAGCAGCTTTGTTTACAATTGTTTCCTTTTTCTTATGTCATTAGTCATTGATTATAATCTTCTACCTTAATATTTAATATGATATCACAAAGGATGGAAGAAAGAAAGAAAGAAAGAAAGAAAGAAAGAAAAAACACAAACATGATTGTGAATTTAAGTTTTCAGCACACATCTGCTTTGGTTCAAATGCACTGCATATCTACCTTCAGTCAGCCAACAAAACAGCAATCGAAAAGATTAACACACTGTTGGTAAAGCAGTTGCATCAAATATATTTTTTGCAATATAGCATGATAATCCATACTGACAGCTCTGGATAGTACCAGCACATTTCTTGCTTGATTTGGTAATGCAAAAAACACAGTAAACAGCTTCATTTTTTCTCAAAAATACATAATTGACTATTAAAAACCTATCAGTCTTGAATGAGATCATCAGTAAGCCCCAGTGGCCTAATGGATAAGGCACTGGTCTCTTAAACCAGGGATTGAGGGTTCAAGTCCTATCTGGGGTGGAAGTCATTAAAGCAGCTGTGTCATCACTAGAGTTAATATTTTATCCTTGATTCAACTCTTCAACAGTCTTGTAGTGTTTAGATTGCATAAAAATGACCACAGAAGATAAAAAATGACATGTATTATAACATTGTTGTGATTTTTTTTTTTACATTTCTATCACTGTGGACAGCTTATTCAAGTGCTATCTGGCATGCATGATCCTTTGTTGCTCATCATTCATCACCAAAAAGGATTTTCTTTTTAAATTCTTATGACTGTACTGATTGTATTGAATAAAATCCACATCTAGCATAACCGTTTTATGCTGCTAAGTGCTCCAGTTGTGCAATTGGTCAGCGCGTGGTACTTATAAGACAGTATCTGTTAAGCAATGTTGAGGTTGTGAATTCAAGCCTCACCTGGAACAGCTTTGCTTAGAGTTTTTTTCCTTTTTCTTATGTCATTAGTCATTGATTATAATCTTCTACCTTAATATTTAATATGATATTACAAAGAATGGAAGAAAGAAAGAAAGAAAGAAAGAAAGAAGGAAAGAAAGAAAGAAAGAAAGAAAGAAAGAAAGAAAGAAAGAAAGAAAGAAAAAAAACCAAACTTGATTGTGAATTTAAGTTGTCAGCACACATCTGCTTTGGTTCAAATGCACTGCATATCTTCCTTCAGTCAGCCAACAAAACAGCAATCGAAAAGATTAACACACTGTTGGTAAAGCAGTTGCATCAAATAGATTTTTTGCAATATAGCATGATAATCCATACTGGCAGCTCTGGATAGTACCAGCACATTTCTTGCTTGATTTGGTAATGCAAAGAACACAGTAAACAGCTTCACTTTTTCTCAAAAATACATAATTGACTATTAAAAACCTATCAGTCTTCAATGAGAGCATCAGTAAGCCACAGTGGCCTAATGGATAAGGCACTGGCCTCCTAAGCCAGGGATTGTGGGTTCAAGTCCTAACTGGGGTGGAAGTCATTAAAGCACCTGTGTCATCACTAGAGTTGATATTTTATCCTTGATTCAACTGTACAACAGTCTTGTAGTGTTTAGATTGCAAAAAAATGACCACAGAAGCTAAAAAATGACATTTATTATAACATTGTTGTGATTTTTTTTTTACTTTTCTATCACTGTGGACAGCTTATTCAATTGCTATCTGGCATGCATGATCCTTTGTTGCTCATCATTCATCACCAAAAATGATTTTCTTTTTAAATTCTTATGACTGTACTGATTGTATTGAATAAAATATACATCTAGCATAACCGTTTTATGCTGCTAAATGCTCCAGTGGTGCAATTGGTCAGTGCGCGGTACTTATAAGACAGTATCTGTTGAGCAATGTCGAGTTTGTGAATTCAAGCCTCACCTGGAGCAGCTTTGTTTACAATTGTTTCCTTTTTCTTATGTCATTAGTCATTGATTATAATCTTCTACCTTAATATTTAATATGATATTACAAAGGATGGAAGAAAGAAAGAAAGAAAGAAAGAAAGAAAGAAAGAAAGAAAGAAAGAAAGAAAAAACACAAACATGATTGTGAATTTAAGTTGTCAGCACACGTCTGCTTTGGTTCAAATGCACTGCATATCTTCCTTCAGTCAGCCAACAAAACAGCAATCAAAAATATTAGCACACTGGTGGTAAAGCAGTTGCATCAAATAGATTTTTTGCAATATAGCATGATAATCCATACTGACAGCTCTGGATAGTACCAGCACATTTCTTGCTGGATTTGGTAATGCAAAGAACACAGTAAACAGCTTCACTTTTTCTCAAAAATACATAATTGACTATTAAAAACCTATCAGTCTTCAATGAGAACATCAGTAAGCCACAGTGGCCTAATGGATAAGACACTGGCCTCCTAAGCCAGGGATTGTGGGTTCAAGTCCTAACTGGGGTGGAAGTCATTAAAGCAGCTGTGTCATCACTAGAGTTGATGTTTTATCCTTGATTCAACTGTACAACAGTCTTGTAGTGTTTAGATTGCAAAAAAAATGACCACAGAAGCTAAAAAATGACATTTATTATAACATTGTTGTGATTTTTGTTTTACTTTTCTATCACTGTGGACAGCTTATTCAATTGCTATCTGGCATGCATGATCCTTTGTTGCTCATCATTCATCACCAAAAATGATTTTCTTTTTAAATTCTTATGACTGTACTGATTGTATTGAATAAAATCCACATCTAGCATAACCGTTTTATGCTGCTAAGTGCTCCAGTGGTGCAATTGGTCAGTGCATGGTACTTATAAGACAGTATCTGTGGAGTAATGTCGAGTTTGTGAATTCAAGCCTCAGCTGGAGCAGCTTTGTTTACAATTGTTTCCTTTTTCTTATGTCATTAGTCATTGATTATAATCTTCTACCTTAATATTTAATATGATATCACAAAGGATGGAAGAAAGAAAGAAAGAAAGAAAGAAAGAAAGAAAGAAAAAACACAAACATGATTGTGAATTTAAGTTTTCAGCACACATCTGCTTTGGTTCAAATGCACTGCATATCTACCTTCAGTCAGCCAACAAAACAGCAATCGAAAAGATTAACACACTGTTGGTAAAGCAGTTGCATCAAATATATTTTTTGCAATATAGCATGATAATCCATACTGACAGCTCTGGATAGTACCAGCACATTTCTTGCTTGATTTGGTAATGCAAAAAACACAGTAAACAGCTTCATTTTTTCTCAAAAATACATAATTGACTATTAAAAACCTATCAGTCTTGAATGAGATCATCAGTAAGCCCCAGTGGCCTAATGGATAAGGCACTGGTCTCTTAAACCAGGGATTGAGGGTTCAAGTCCTATCTGGGGTGGAAGTCATTAAAGCAGCTGTGTCATCACTAGAGTTAATATTTTATCCTTGATTCAACTCTTCAACAGTCTTGTAGTGTTTAGATTGCATAAAAATGACCACAGAAGATAAAAAATGACATGTATTATAACATTGTTGTGATTTTTTTTTTTACATTTCTATCACTGTGGACAGCTTATTTAAGTGCTATCTGGCATGCATGATCCTTTGTTGCTCATCATTCATCACCAAAAAGGATTTTCTTTTTAAATTCTTATGACTGTACTGATTGTATTGAATAAAATCCACATCTAGCATAACCGTTTTATGCTGCTAAGTGCTCCAGTTGTGCAATTGGTCAGCGCGTGGTACTTATAAGACAGTATCTGTTAAGCAATGTTGAGGTTGTGAATTCAAGCCTCACCTGGAACAGCTTTGCTTAGAGTTTTTTTCCTTTTTCTTATGTCATTAGTCATTGATTATAATCTTCTACCTTAATATTTAATATGATATTACAAAGAATGGAAGAAAGAAAGAAAGAAAGAAAGAAAGAAGGAAAGAAAGAAAGAAAGAAAGAAAGAAAGAAAGAAAGAAAGAAAGAAAGAAAGAAAGAAAGAAAGAAAGAAAAAAAACCAAACTTGATTGTGAATTTAAGTTGTCAGCACACATCTGCTTTGGTTCAAATGCACTGCATATCTTCCTTCAGTCAGCCAACAAAACAGCAATCGAAAAGATTAACACACTGTTGGTAAAGCAGTTGCATCAAATAGATTTTTTGCAATATAGCATGATAATCCATACTGGCAGCTCTGGATAGTACCAGCACATTTCTTGCTTGATTTGGTAATGCAAAGAACACAGTAAACAGCTTCACTTTTTCTCAAAAATACATAATTGACTATTAAAAACCTATCAGTCTTCAATGAGAGCATCAGTAAGCCACAGTGGCCTAATGGATAAGGCACTGGCCTCCTAAGCCAGGGATTGTGGGTTCAAGTCCTAACTGGGGTGGAAGTCATTAAAGCACCTGTGTCATCACTAGAGTTGATATTTTATCCTTGATTCAACTGTACAACAGTCTTGTAGTGTTTAGATTGCAAAAAAATGACCACAGAAGCTAAAAAATGACATTTATTATAACATTGTTGTGATTTTTTTTTTACTTTTCTATCACTGTGGACAGCTTATTCAATTGCTATCTGGCATGCATGATCCTTTGTTGCTCATCATTCATCACCAAAAATGATTTTCTTTTTAAATTCTTATGACTGTACTGATTGTATTGAATAAAATATACATCTAGCATAACCGTTTTATGCTGCTAAATGCTCCAGTGGTGCAATTGGTCAGTGCGCGGTACTTATAAGACAGTATCTGTTGAGCAATGTCGAGTTTGTGAATTCAAGCCTCACCTGGAGCAGCTTTGTTTACAATTGTTTCCTTTTTCTTATGTCATTAGTCATTGATTATAATCTTCTACCTTAATATTTAATATGATATTACAAAGGATGGAAGAAAGAAAGAAAGAAAGAAAGAAAGAAAGAAAGAAAAAACACAAACATGATTGTGAATTTAAGTTGTCAGCACACGTCTGCTTTGGTTCAAATGCACTGCATATCTTCCTTCAGTCAGCCAACAAAACAGCAATCAAAAATATTAGCACACTGGTGGTAAAGCAGTTGCATCAAATAGATTTTTTGCAATATAGCATGATAATCCATACTGACAGCTCTGGATAGTACCAGCACATTTCTTGCTGGATTTGGTAATGCAAAGAACACAGTAAACAGCTTCACTTTTTCTCAAAAATACATAATTGACTATTAAAAACCTATCAGTCTTGAATGAGAACATCAGTAAGCCCCAGTGGCCTAATGGATAAGGCACTGGTCTCTTAAACCAGGGATTGAGGGTTCAAGTCCTATCTGGGGTGGAAGTCATTAAAGCAGCTGTGTCATCACTAGAGTTAATATTTTATCCTTGATTCAACTCTTCAACAGTCTTGTAGTGTTTAGATTGCAAAAAAATGACCACAGAAGATAAAAAATGACATGTATTATAACATTGTTTTTTTTTTTTTTTTTTACATTTCTATCACTGTGGACAGCTTATTCAAGTGCTATCTGGCATGCATGATCCTTTGTTGCTCATCATTCATCACCAAAAAGGATTTTCTTTTTAAATTCTTATGACTGTACTGATTGTATTGAATAAAATCCACATCTAGCATAACCGTTTTATGCTGCTAAGTGCTCCAGTTGTGCAATTGGTCAGCGCGTGGTACTTATAAGACAGTATCTGTTGAGCAATGTTGAGGTTGTGAATTCAAGCCTCACCTGGAACAGCTTTGCTTAGAGTTTTTTTCCTTTTTCTTATGTCATTAGTCATTGATTATAATCTTCTACCTTAATATTTAATATGATATTAGAAAGAAAGAAAGAAAGAAAAAACACAAACATGATTGTGAATTTAAGTTGTCAGCACACATCTGCTTTGGTTCAAATGCACTGCATATCTTCCTTCAGTCAGCCAACAAAACAACAATGGAAAAGATTAACATACTGTAGGTAAAGCAGTTGCATCAAATTGATTTTTTGCAATATAGCATGATAATCCATACTGGCAGCTCTGGATAGTACCAGCACATTTCATGCTGGACTTGGTAATGCAAAGAACACAGTAAACAGCATCACTTTTTCTCAAAAATAAATAATTGACTATTAAAAACCTATCAGTCTTGAATGAACAAGTCAGTAAGCCCCAGTGGCCTAATGGATAAGGCACTGGCCTCCTAAGCTAGGGATTGTGGATTCAAGTCCCATCTGGGGTGGAACTCATTAAAGCAGTTGTGTCGTCACTAGAGTTGATATTTTATCCTTGCTTCAACTGTACAACAGTCTTGTAGTGTTTAGATTGCAAAAACATGACCACAGAAGCTAAAAATGACATTTATTATAACATAGTTGTGGGTTTTTTTTTACTTTTCTATAACTGTGGACAGCTTATTCAGTGCCGTCTGGCATGCATGATCCTTTGTTGCTCATCATTCATCACCAAAAATGATTTTCTTTTTAAATTCTTATGACTGTACTGATTGTATTGAATAAAATCCACATCTAGCATAACCGTTTTATGCTGCTAAGTGCTCCAGTGGTGCAATTGGTCAGTGCGTGGTACTTATAAGACAGTATCTGTTGAGCAATGTCGAGTTTGTGAATTCAAGCCTCACCTGGAGCAGCTTTGTTTACAATTGCTTCCTTTTTCTTATGTCATTAGTCATTGATTATAATCTTCTACCTTAATATTTAATATGATATTACAAAGGATGGAAGGAAGAAAGAAAGAAAGAAAGAAAGAAAGAAAGAAAGAAAGAAAAAACAACACAAACATGATTGTGAATTTAAGTTGTCAGCACACATCTGCTTTGGTTCAAATGCACTGCATATCTACCTTCAGTCAGCCAACAAAACAGCAATCGAAAAGATTAACACACTGTTGGTAAAGCAGTTGCATCAAATATATTTTTTGCAATATAGCATGATAATCCATGCTGGCAGCTCTGGATAGTACCAGCACATTTCTTGCTTGATTTGGTAATGCAAAGAACACAGTAAACAGCTTCACTTTTTCTCAAAAATACATAATTGACTATTAAAAACCTATCAGTCTTCAATGAGAACATCAGTAAGCCACAGTGGCCTAATGGATAAGGCACTGTCCTCCTAAGCCAGGGATTGTGGGTTCAAGTCCTAACTGGGGTGGAAGTCATTAAAGCAGCTGTGTCATCACTAGAGTTGATATTTTATCCTTGATTCAACTGTACAACAGTCTTGTAGTGTTTAGATTGCAAAAAAAATGACCACAGAAGCTAAAAAATGACATTTATTATAACATTGTTTTGATTTTTTTTTTACTTTTCTATCACTGTGGACAGCTTATTCAATTGCTATCTGGCATGCATGATCCTTTGTTGCTCATCATTCATCACCAAAAATGATTTTCTTTTTAAATTCTTATGACTGTACTGATTGTATTGAATAAAATCCACATCTAGCATAACCGTTTTATGCTGCTAAGTGCTCCAGTGGTGCAATTGGTCAGTGCGTGGTACTTATAAGACAGTATCTGTTGAGCAATGTCGAGTTTGTGAATTCAAGCCTCACCTGGAGCAGTTTTGTTTACAGTTTTTTTTCCTTTTTCTTATGTCATTAGTCATTGATTATAATCTTCTACCTTAATATTTAATATGATATTACAAAGGATGGAAGAAAGAAAGAAAGAAAGAAAGAAAGAAAGAAAGAAAGAAAGAAAGAAAGAAAGAAAGAAAGAAAGAAAAAGAAAGAAAGAGAAAAAACACAAACATGATTGTGAATTTAAGTTGTCAGCACACATCTGCTTTGGTTCAAATGCACTGCATATATTCCTTCAGTTAGCCAACAAAACAACAATGGAAAAGATTAACATACTGTAGGTAAAGCAGTTGCATCAAATTGTTTTTTTGCAATATAGCATGATAATCCATAGTTTGTGAATTCAAGCCTCACCTGGAGCAGTTTTGTTTACAGTTGTTTCCTTTTTCTTATGTCATTAGTCATTGATTATAATCTTCTACCTTAATATTTAATATGATATTACAAAGGATGGAAGAAAGAAAGAAAGAAAGAAAGAAAGAAAGAAAGAAAGAAAGAAAGAAAGAAAGAAAGAAAGAAAGAAAGAAAGAAAAAACACAAACATGATTGTGAATTTAAGTTGTCAGCACACGTCTGCTTTGGTTCAAATGCACTGCATATCTTCCTTCAGTCAGCCAACAAAACAGCAATCAAAAATATTAGCACACTGGTGGTAAAGCAGTTGCATCAAATAGATTTTTTGCAATATAGCATGATAATCCATACTGACAGCTCTGGATAGTACCAGCACATTTCTTGCTGGATTTGGTAATGCAAAGAACACAGTAAACAGCTTCACTTTTTCTCAAAAATACATAATTGACTATTAAAAACCTATCAGTCTTCAATGAGAACATCAGTAAGCCACGGTGACCTAATGGATAATGCACTGGCCTCCTAAGCCAGGGATTGTGGGTTCAAGTCCTAACTGGGGTGGAAGTCATTAAAGCAGCTGTGTCATCACTAGAGTTGATATTTTATCCTTGATTCAACTGTACAACAGTCTTGTAGTGTTTAGATTGCAAAAAAAAATGACCACAGAAGCTAAAAAATGACATTTATTATAACATTGTTTTGATTTTTTTTTTACTTTTCTATCACTGTGGACAGCTTATTCAATTGCTATCTGGCATGCATGATCCTTTGTTGCTCATCATTCATCACCAAAAATGATTTTCTTTTTAAATTCTTATGACTGTACTGATTGTATTGAATAAAATCCACATCTAGCATAACCGTTTTATGCTGCTAAGTGCTCCAGTGGTGCAATTGGTCAGTGCGTGGTACTTATAAGACAGTATCTGTTGAGCAATGTCGAGTTTGTGAATTCAAGCCTCACCTGGAGCAGCTTTGTTTACAAATGTTTCCTTTTTCTTATGTCATTAGTCATTGATTATAATCTTCTACCTTAATATTTAATATGATATTACAAAGGATGGAAGAAAGAAAGAAAGAAAGAAAGAAAGTGAGAAAGAAAGAAAGAAAGAAAGAAAGAAAGAAAGAAAGAAAGAAAGAAAGAAAGAAAGAAAGAAAGAAAGAAAGAAAAAGAAAAAAAAACTTGATTGTGAATTTAAGTTGTCAGCACACATCTGCTTTGGTTCAAATGCACTGCATATCTTCCTTCAGTCAGCCAACAAAGCAGCAATCGAAAAGATTAACACACTGTTGGTAAAGCAGTTGCATCAAATAGATTTTTTGCAATATAGCATGATAATCCATACTGACAGCTCTGGATAGTACCAGCACATTTCTTGCTGGATTTGGTAATGTAAAGAACACAGTAAACAGCTTCACTATTTCTCAAAAATACATAATTGACTATGAAAAACCTATCAGTCTTGAATGAACACAACAGTAAGCCCTGGTGGCTATTGGATAAGGCACTGGCCTCCTAAGCCAGGGATTGTGGGTTCAAGTCCCATCTGGGGTGGAAGTCATGAAAGCAGCTGTGTTTTCACCAGAGTTTATATTTTATCCTTGATTCAACTGTACAACAGTCTTGTAGTGTTTAGATTGCAAAAAAATGACCACAGAAGTTAAAAAATGACATTTATTATAACATTGTTGTGATATTTTTTTTTTTACTTTTCTATCACTGTGGACAGCTTTTTCAAGTGCCATCTAGCATGCATGATCCTTTGTTGCTCATCATTCATCACCAAAAATTATTTTCTTTTTAAATTCTTATGACTGTACTGATTGTATTGAATAAAATCCACATCTAGCATAACCGTTTTATGCTGCTAAGTGCTCCAGTGGTGCAATTGGTCAGCGCGTGGTACTTATAAGACAGTATCTGTTGAGCAATGTCGATTTTGTGAATTCAAGCCTCACCTGGAGCAGCTTTGTTTACAATTGTTTCCTTTTTCTTATGTCATTAGTCATTGATTATAATCTTCTACCTTAATATTTAATATGATATTACAAAGGATGGAAGAAAGAAAGAAAGAAAGAAAGAAAGAAAGAAAGAAAGAAAGAAAGAAAGAAAGAAAGAAAGAAAGAAAGAAAAAACAACACAAACATGATTGTGAATTTAAGTTGTCAGCACACATCTGCTTTGGTTCAAATGCACTGCATATCTACCTTCAGTCAGCCAACAAAACAGCAATCGAAAATATTAAAACACTGTTGGTAAAGCAGTTGCATCAAACAGATTTTTTGCAATATAGCATGATAATCCATACTGACAGCTCTGGATAGTACCAGCACATTTCTTGCTGGATTTGGTAATGTAAAGAACACAGTAAACAGCTTCACTATTTCTCAAAAATACATAATTGACTATTAAAAACCTATCAGTCTTCAATGAGAACATCAGTAAGCCACAGTGGCCTAATGGATAAGGCTCTGGCCTCCTAAACCAGGGATTGTGGGTTCAAGTCCTAACTGGGGTGGAAGTCATTAAAGAAGCTGTGTCCTCACTAGAGTTGATATTTTATCCTTGATTCAACTGTACAACAGTCTTGTAGTGTTTAGATTGCAAAAAATGACCACAGAAGCTAAAAAATGACATTTATTATAACATTGTTGTGATCTTTTTTTACTTTTCTATCACTGTGGACAGCTTATTCAATTGCTATCTGGCATGCATGATCCTTTGTTGCTCATCATTCATCACCAAAAATTATTTTCTTTTTAAATTCTTATGACTGTACTGATTGTATTGAATAAAATCCACATCTAGCATAACCGTTTTATGCTGCTAAGTGCTCCATTGGTGCAATTGGTCAGTGCGTGGTACTTATAAGACAGTATCTGTTGAGCAATGTCGAGTTTGTGAATTCAAGCCTCACCTGGAGCAGCTTTGTTTACAAATGTTTCCTTTTTCTTATGTCATTAGTCATTGATTATAATCTTCTACCTTAATATTTAATATGATATTACAAAGGATGGAAGAAAGAAAGAAAGAAAGAAAGAAAGAGAGAAAGAAAGTGAGAAAGAAAGAAAGAAAGAAAGAAAGAAAGAAAGAAAGAAAGAAAGAAAGAAAGAAAGAAAGAAAGAAAGAAAGAAAGAAAGAAAGAAAGAAAAAGAAAATAAAACTTGATTGTGAATTTAAGTTGTCAGCACACATCTGCTTTGGTTCAAATGCACTGCATATCTTCCTTCAGTCAGCCAACAAAACAGCAATCGAAAAGATTAACACACTGTTGGTAAAGCAGTTGCATCAAATAGATTTTTTGCAATATAGCATGATAATCCATACTGACAGCTCTGGATAGTACCAGCACATTTCTTGCTGGATTTGGTAATGTAAAGAACACAGTAAACAGCTTCACTATTTCTCAAAAATACATAATTGACTATGAAAAACCTATCAGTCTTGAATGAATACAACAGTAAGCCCTGGTGGCTATTGGATAAGGCACTGGCCTCCTAAGCCAGGGATTGTGGGTTCAAGTCCCATCTGGGGTGGAAGTCATGAAAGCAGCTGTGTTTTCACCAGAGTTTATATTTTATCCTTGATTCAACTGTACAACAGTCTTGTAGTGTTTAGATTGCAAAAAAATGACCACAGAAGTTAAAAAATGACATTTATTATAACATTGTTGTGATTTTTTTTTTTTACTTTTCTATCACTGTGGACAGCTTTTTCAAGTGCCATCTAGCATGCATGATCCTTTGTTGCTCATCATTCATCACCAAAAATTATTTTCTTTTTAAATTCTTATGACTGTACTGATTGTATTGAATAAAATCCACATCTAGCATAACCGTTTTATGCTGCTAAGTGCTCCAGTGGTGCAATTGGTCAGCGCGTGGTACTTATAAGACAGTATCTGTTGAGCAATGTCGATTTTGTGAATTCAAGCCTCACCTGGAGCAGCTTTGTTTACAATTGTTTCCTTTTTCTTATGTCATTAGTCATTGATTATAATCTTCTACCTTAATATTTAATATGATATTACAAAGGATGGAAGAAAGAAAGAAAGAAAGAAAGAAAGAAAGAAAGAAAGAAAGAAAGAAAGAAAGAAAGAAAGAAAGAAAGAAAGAAAGAAAGAAAGAAAGAAAGAAAAAACAACACAAACATGATTGTGAATTTAAGTTGTCAGCACACATCTGCTTTGGTTCAAATGCACTGCATATCTACCTTCAGTCAGCCAACAAAACAGCAATCGAAAAGATTAAAACACTGTTGGTAAAGCAGTTGCATCAAATAGATTTTTTGCAATATAGCATGATAATCCATACTGACAGCTCTGGATAGTACCAGCACATTTCTTGCTGGATTTGGTAAAGTAAAGAACACAGTAAACAGCTTCACTATTTCTCAAAAATACATAATTGACTATTAAAAACCTATCAGTCTTCAATGAGAACATCGGTAAGCCACAGTGGCCTAATGGATAAGGCTCTGGCCTCCTAAACCAGGGATTGTGGGTTCAAGTCCTAACTGGGGTGGAAGTCATTAAAGAAGCTGTGTCATCACTAGAGTTGATATTTTATCCTTGATTCAACTGTACAACAGTCTTGCAGTGTTTAGATTGCAAAAAAATGACCACAGAAGCTAAAAAATGACATTTATTATAACATTGTTGTGATCTTTTTTTACTTTTCTATCACTGTGGACAGCTTATTCAATTGCTATCTGGCATGCATGATCCTTTGTTGCTCATCATTCATCACCAAAAATTATTTTCTTTTTAAATTCTTATGACTGTACTGATTGTATTGAATAAAATCCACATCTAGCATAACCGTTTTATGCTGCTAAGTGCTCCAGTGGTGCAATTGGTCAGTGCGTGGTACTTATAAGACAGTATCTGTTGAGCAATGTCGAGTTTGTGAATTCAAGCCTCACCTGGAGCAGCTTTGTTTACAAATGTTTCCTTTTTCTTATGTCATTAGTCATTGATTATAATCTTCTACCTTAATATTTAATATGATATTACAAAGGATGGAAGAAAGAAAGAAAGAAAGAAAGAAAGAAAGAAAGAAAGAAAGAAAGAAAGAAAGAAAGAAAGAAAGAAAGAGAAAAAACACAAACATGATTGTGAATTTAAGTTGTCAGCACACGTCTGCTTTGGTTCAAATGCACTGCATATCTTCCTTCAGTCAGCCAACAAAACAGCAATCAAAAATATTAGCACACTGGTGGTAAATCAGTTGCATCAAATAGATTTTTTGCAATATAGCATGATAATCCATACTGACAGCTCTGGATAGTACCAGCACATTTCTTGCTGGATTTGGTAATGCAAAGAACACAGTAAACAGCTTCACTTTTTCTCAAAAATACATAATTGACTATTAAAAACCTATCAGTCTTCAATGAGAACATCAGTAAGCCACAGTGGCCTAATGGATAAGGCACTGACCTCCTAAGCCAGGGATTGTGGGTTCAAGTCCTAACTGGGGTGGAAGTCATTAAAGCAGCTGTGTCATCACTAGAGTTGAAATTTTATCCTTGATTCAACTGTACAACAGTCTTGTAGTGTTCAGATTGCAAAAAAAATGACCACAGAAGCTAAAAAATGACATTTATTATAACATTGTTGTGATTTTTTTTTTACTTTTCTATCACTGTGGACAGCTTATTCAATTGCTATCTGGCATGCATGATCCTTTGTTGCTCATCATTCATCACCAAAAATGATTTTCTTTTTAAATTCTTATGACTGTACTGATTGTATTGAATAAAATCCACATCTAGCATAACCGTTTTATGCTGCTAAGTGCTCCAGTGGTGCAATTGGTCAGTGCGTGGTACTTATAAGACAGTATCTGTTGAGCAATGTCGAGTTTGTGAATTCAAGCCTCACCTGGAGCAGCTTTGTTTACAATTGTTTCCTTTTTCTTATGTCATTAGTCATTGATTATAATCTTCTACCTTAATATTTAATATGATATTACAAAGGATGGAAGAAAGAAAGAAAGAAAGAAAGAAAGAAAGAAAGAAAGAAAGAAAGAAAGAAAGAAAGAAAGAAAAAACACAAACATGATTGTGAATTTAAGTTGTCAGCACACATCTGCTTTGGTTCAAATGCACTGCATATCTACCTTCAGTCAGCCAACAAAACAGCAATCGAAAAGATTAACACACTGTTGGTAAAGCAGTTGCATCAAATATATTTTTTGCAATATAGCATGATAATCCATACTGACAGCTCTGGATAGTACCAGCACATTTCTTGCTTGATTTGGTAATGCAAAAAACACAGTAAACAGCTTCACTTTTTCTAAAAAATACATAATTGACTATTAAAAACCTATCAGTCTTGAATGAGAACATCAGTAAGCCCCAGTGGCCTAATGGATAAGGCACTTGTCTCTTCAGCCAGGGATTGAGGGTTCAAGTCCTATCTGGGGTGGAAGTCATTAAAGCAGCTGTGTCATCTCTAGAGTTAATATTTTATCCTTGATTCAACTCTACAACAGTCTTGTAGTATTTAGATTGCAAAAAAATGACCACAGAAGATAAAAAATGACATGTATTATAACATTGTTGTGATTTTTTTTTTTTACATTTCTATCACTGTGGACAGCTTATTCAAGTGCTATCTGGCATGCATGATCCTTTGTTGCTCATCATTCATCACCAAAAAGGATTTTCTTTTTAAATTCTTATGACTGTACTGATTTTATTGAATAAAATCCACATCTAGCATAACCGTTTTATGCTGCTAAGTGCTCCAGTGGTGCAATTGGTCAGCGCGTGGTACTTATAAGACAGTATCTGTTGAGCAATGTTGAGGTTGTGAATTCAAGCCTCACCTGGAGCAGCTTTGCTTAGAGTTTTTTTCCTTTTTCTTATGTCATTAGTCATTGATTATAATCTTCTACCTTAATATTTAATATGATATTACAAAGAATGAAAGAAAGAAAGAAAGAAAGAAAGAAAGAAAGAAAGAAAGAAAGAAAGAAAGAAAGAAAGAAAGAAAGAAAAAAAACCAAACTTGATTGTGAATTTAAGTTGTCAGCACACATCTGCTTTGGTTCAAATGCACTGCATATCTTCCTTCAGTCAGCCAACAAAACAGCAATCAAAAAGATTAACACACTGTTGGTAAAGCAGTTGCATCAAATAGATTTTTTGCAATATAGCATGATAATCCATAGTGACAGCTCTGGATAGTACCAGCACATTTCTTGCTGGATTTGGTAATGTAAAGAACACAGTAAACAGCTTCACTATTTCTCGAAAATACATAATTGACTATGAAAAACCTATCAGTCTTGAATGAAAACAACAGTAAGCCCCAGTGGCTATTGGATAAGGCACTGGTCTCATAAGCCAGGGATTGTGGGTTCAAGTCCCATCTGGGGTGGAAGTCATGAAAGCAGCTGTGTTTTCACCAGAGTTTATATTTTATCCTTGATTCAACTGTACAACAGTCTTGTAGTGTTTAGATTGCAAAAAAAATGACCACAGAAGCTAAAAAATGACATTTATTATAACATTGTTGTGATTTTTTTTTTACTTTTCTATCACTGTGGACAGCTTATTCAATTGCTATCTGGCATGCATGATCCTTTGTTGCTCATCATTCATCACCAAAAATGATTTTCTTTTTAAATTCTTATGACTGTACTGATTGTATTGAATAAAATCCACATCTAGCATAACCGTTTTATGCTGCTAAGTGCTCCTGTGGTGCAATTGGTCAGTGCGTGGTACTTATAAGACAGTATCTGTTGAGCAATGTCGAGTTTGTGAATTCAAGCCTCACCTGGAGCAGCTTTGTTTACAATTGTTTCCTTTTTCTTATGTCATTAGTCATTGATTATAATCTTCTACCTTAATATTTAATATGATATTACAAAGGATGGAAGAAAGAAAGAAAGAAAGAAAGAAAGAAAGAAAGAAAGAAAGAAAGAAAGAAAGAAAGAAAGAAAACTTGATTGTGAATTTAAGTTGTCAGCACACATCTGCTTTGGTTCAAATGCACTGCATATCTTCCTTCAGTCAGCCAACAAAACAACAATGGAAAAGATTAACATACTGTAGGTAAAGCAGTTGCATCAAATTTATTTTTTGCAATATAGCATGATAATCCATACTGGCAGCTCTGGATAGTACCAGCACATTTCTTGCTGGACTTGGTAATGCAAAGAACACAGTAAACAGCTTCACTTTTTCTCAAAAATAAATAATTGACTATTAAAAACATATCAGTCTTGAAAGAGAAAGTCAGTAAGCCCCAGTGGCCTAATAGATAAGGCACTGGTCTACTAAACTAGGGATTGGGGGTTCAAGTCCCATCTGGGGTGGAATTCATTAAAGCAGGTGTGTCATCACTAGTTTATATTTTATCCTTGCTTCAACTGTACGACAGTCTTGTAGTGTTTAGATTGCAAAAACATGACCACAGAAGTTAAAAATGACATTTATTATAACATTGTTGTGGTTTTTTTTTTTACTTTTCTATCACTGTGGAAAGCTTATTCAAGTGCCATCTGGCATGCATGATCCTTTGTTGCTCATCATTCATCACCAAAAATGATTTTCTTTTTAAATTCTTATGACTGTACTGATTGTATTGAATAAAATCCACATCTAGCATAACTGTTTTATGCTGCAAAGTGCTCCAGTGGTGCAATTGGTCAGAGCGTGGTACTTATAAGACAGTATCTGTTGAGCAATGTCAAGGTTGTGAATTCAAGCCTCACCTGGAGCAGTTTTGTTTACAGTTTTTTTCCTTTTTCTTATGTCATTAGTCATTGATTATAATCTTCTACCTTAATATTTAATATGATATTAGAAAGAAAGAAAGAAAGAAAGAAAGAAAGAAAGAAAGAAAGACAGAAAGAAAGAAAGAAAGAAAGAAAGAAAGAAAAAACACAAATATGATTGTGAATTTAAGTTGTCAGCACACATCTGCTTTGGTTCAAATGCACTGCATATCTTCCTTCAGTCAGCCAACAAAACAACAATGGAAAAGATTAACATACTGTAGGTAAAGCAGTTGCATCAAATAGATTTTTTGCAATTTAGCATGATAATCCATACTGACAGCTCTGGATAGTACCAGCACATTTCTTGCTGGACTTGGTAATGCAAAGAACACAGTAAACAGCTTCACTTTTTCTCAAAAATAAATAATTGACTATTAAAAACCTATCAGTCTTGACTGAGAAAGTCAGTAAGCACCAGTGGCCTAATAGATAAGGCACTGGCCTCCTAAGACGGGGATTGTGGGTTCAAGTCCCATCTGGGGTGGAACTCGTTAAAGCACCTGTGTCATCTCTAGAGTTGATACTTTATCCTTGCTTCAACTGTATAACAGTCTTGTAGTGTTTAGATTGCAAAAACATGACCACAGAAGTTAAAAATGACATTTATTATAACATTGTTGTGGTTTTTTTTTTTACTTTTCTATCACTGTGGAAAGCTTATTCAAGTGCCATCTGGCATGCATCATCCTTTGTTGCTCATCATTCATCACCAAAAATGATTTTCTTTTTAAATTCTTATGACTGTACTGATTGTATTGAATAAAATCCACATCTAGCATAACTATTTTATGCTGCAAAGTGCTCCAGTGGTGCAATTGGTCAGAGCATGGTACTTATAAGACAGTATCTGTTGAGCAATGTCAAGGTTGTGAATTCAAGCCTCACCTGGAGCAGTTTTGTTTACAGTTTTTTTCCTTTTTCTTATGTCATTAGTCATTGATTATAATCTTCTACCTTAATATTTAATATGATATTAGAAAGAAAGAAAGAAAGAAAGAAAGAAAGAAAAAACACAAATATGATTGTGAATTTAAGTTGTCAGCACACATCTGCTTTGGTTCAAATGCACTGCATATCTTCCTTCAGTCTGCCAACAAAACAACAATGGAAAAGATTTACATACTGTAGGTAAAGCAGTTGCATCAAATTGATTTTTTGCAATATAGCATGATAATCCATACTGGCAGCTCTGGATAGTACCAGCACATTTCTTGCTGGACTTGGTAATGCAAAGAACACAGTAAACAGCTTCACTTTTTCTCAAAAATAAATAATTGACTATTAAAAACATATCAGTCTTGAAAGAGAAAGTCAGTAAGCCCCAGTGGCCTAATGGATAAGGCACTGGCCTCCTAAGCCAGGGATTGTGGGTTCAAGTCCCATCTGGGGTGGAAGTCATTAAAGCAGCTGTGTCATCTCTAGAGTTAATATTTTATCCTTGATTCAACTCTACAACAGTCTTGTAGTATTTAGATTGCAAAAAAATGACCACAGAAGATAAAAAATGACATGTATTATAACATTGTTGTGATTTTTTTTTTTTACATTTCTATCACTGTGGACAGCTTATTCAAGTGCTATCTGGCATGCATGATCCTTTGTTGCTCATCATTCATCACCAAAAAGGATTTTCTTTTTAAATTCTTATGACTGTACTGATTTTATTGAATAAAATCCACATCTAGCATAACCGTTTTATGCTGCTAAGTGCTCCAGTGGTGCAATTGGTCAGCGCGTGGTACTTATAAGACAGTATCTGTTGAGCAATGTTGAGGTTGTGAATTCAAGCCTCACCTGGAGCAGCTTTGCTTAGAGTTTTTTTCCTTTTTCTTATGTCATTAGTCATTGATTATAATCTTCTACCTTAATATTTAATATGATATTACAAAGAATGAAAGAAAGAAAGAAAGAAAGAAAGAAAGAAAGAAAGAAAGAAAGAAAGAAAAAAAAAAACCAAACTTGATTGTGAATTTAAGTTGTCAGCACACATCTGCTTTGGTTCAAATGCACTGCATATCTTCCTTCAGTCAGCCAACAAAACAGCAATCAAAAAGATTAACACACTGTTGGTAAAGCAGTTGCATCAAATAGATTTTTTGCAATATAGCATGATAATCCATACTGACAGCTCTGGATAGTACCAGCACATTTCTTGCTGGATTTGGTAATGTAAAGAACACAGTAAACAGCTTCACTATTTCTCGAAAATACATAATTGACTATGAAAAACCTATCAGTCTTGAATGAAAACAACAGTAAGCCCCAGTGGCTATTGGATAAGGCACTGGCCTCATAAGCCAGGGATTGTGGGTTCAAGTCCCATCTGGGGTGGAAGTCATGAAAGCAGCTGTGTTTTCACCAGAGTTTATATTTTATCCTTGATTCAACTGTACAACAGTCTTGTAGTGTTTAGATTGCAAAAAAAATGACCACAGAAGCTAAAAAATGACATTTATTATAACATTGTTGTGATTTTTTTTTTACTTTTCTATCACTGTGGACAGCTTATTCAATTGCTATCTGGCATGCATGATCCTTTGTTGCTCATCATTCATCACCAAAAATGATTTTCTTTTTAAATTCTTATGACTGTACTGATTGTATTGAATAAAATCCACATCTAGCATAACCGTTTTATGCTGCTAAGTGCTCCAGTGGTGCAATTGGTCAGTGCGTGGTACTTATAAGACAGTATCTGTTGAGCAATGTCGAGTTTGTGAATTCAAGCCTCACCTGGAGCAGCTTTGTTTACAATTGTTTCCTTTTTCTTATGTCATTAGTCATTGATTATAATCTTCTACCTTAATATTTAATATGATATTACAAAGGATGGAAGAAAGAAAGAAAGAAAGAAAGAAAGAAAGAAAGAAAGAAAGAAAGAAAGAAAGAAAGAAAGAAAGAAAGAAAGAAAACTTGATTGTGAATTTAAGTTGTCAGCACACATCTGCTTTGGTTCAAATGCACTGCATATCTTCCTTCAGTCAGCCAACAAAACAACAATGGAAAAGATTAACATACTGTAGGTAAAGCAGTTGCATCAAATTTATTTTTTGCAATATAGCATGATAATCCATACTGGCAGCTCTGGATAGTACCAGCACATTTCTTGCTGGACTTGGTAATGCAAAGAACACAGTAAACAGCTTCACTTTTTCTCAAAAATAAATAATTGACTATTAAAAACATATCAGTCTTGAAAGAGAAAGTCAGTAAGCCCCAGTGGCCTAATAGATAAGGCACTGGTCTACTAAACTAGGGATTGGGGGTTCAAGTCCCATCTGGGGTGGAATTCATTAAAGCAGGTGTGTCATCACTAGTTTATATTTTATCCTTGCTTCAACTGTACGACAGTCTTGTAGTGTTTAGATTGCAAAAACATGACCACAGAAGTTAAAAATGACATTTATTATAACATTGTTGTGGTTTTTTTTTTTACTTTTCTATCACTGTGGAAAGCTTATTCAAGTGCCATCTGGCATGCATGATCCTTTGTTGCTCATCATTCATCACCAAAAATGATTTTCTTTTTAAATTCTTATGACTGTACTGATTGTATTGAATAAAATCCACATCTAGCATAACTGTTTTATGCTGCAAAGTGCTCCAGTGGTGCAATTGGTCAGAGCGTGGTACTTATAAGACAGTATCTGTTGAGCAATGTCAAGGTTGTGAATTCAAGCCTCACCTGGAGCAGTTTTGTTTACAGTTTTTTTCCTTTTTCTTATGTCATTAGTCATTGATTATAATCTTCTACCTTAATATTTAATATGATATTACAAAGAAAGAAAGAAAGAAAGAAAGAAAGAAAGAAAGAAAGAAAGAAAGAAAGAAAGACAGAAAGAAAGAAAGAAAGAAAGAAAGAAAGAAAGAAAGAAAGAAAGAAAAAACACAAATATGATTGTGAATTTAAGTTGTCAGCACACATCTGCTTTGGTTCAAATGCACTGCATATCTTCCTTCAGTCTGCCAACAAAACAACAATGGAAAAGATTTACATACTGTAGGTAAAGCAGTTGCATCAAATTGATTTTTTGCAATATAGCATGATAATCCATACTGGCAGCTCTGGATAGTACCAGCACATTTCTTGCTGGACTTGGTAATGCAAAGAACACAGTAAACAGCTTCACTTTTTCTCAAAAATAAATAATTGACTATTAAAAACATATCAGTCTTGAAAGAGAAAGTCAGTAAGCCCCAGTGGCCTAATGGATAAGGCACTTGCCTCCTAAGCCAGGGATTGTGGGTTCAAGTCCCATCTGGGGTGGAACTCATTAAAGCAGCTGTGTCGTCACTAGAGTTGATACTTTATCCTTGCTTTAACTGTACACCAGTCTTGTAGTGTTTAGATTGCAAAAACATGACCACAGAAGCTAAAAATGACATTTATTATAACATTGTTGTGGGTTTTTTTTTTTACTTTTCTATCACTGTGGAAAGCTTATTCAAGTGCCATCTGGCATGCATGATCCTTTGTTGCTCATCATTCATCACCAAAAATGATTTTCTTTTTAAATTCTTATGACTGTACTGATTGTATTGAATAAAATCCACATCTAGCATAACTGTTTTATGCTGCAAAGTGCTCCAGTGGTGCAATTGGTCAGAGCGTGGTACTTATAAGATAGTATCTGTTGAGCAATGTCAAGGTTGTGAATTCAAGCCTCACCTGGAGCAGTTTTGTTTACAGTTTTTTTCCTTTTTCTTATGTCATTAGTCATTGATTATAATCTTCTACCTTAATATTTAATATGATATTACAAAGAAAGAAAGAAAGAAAGAAAGAAAGAAAGAAAGAAAGAAAGAAAGAAAGAAAGAAAGAAAAAACACAAATATGATTGTGAATTTAAGTTGTCAGCACACATCTGCTTTGGTTCAAATGCACTGCATATCTTCCTTCAGTCAGCCAACAAAACAACAATGGAAAAGATTTACATACTGTAGGTAAAGCAGTTGCATCAAATTGATTTTTTGCAATATAGCATGATAATCCATACCAGCAGCTCTGGATAGTACCAGCACATTTCATGCTGGACTTGGTAATGCAAAGAACACAGTAAACAGCATCACTTTTTCTCATAAATAAATAATTGACTATTAAAAACCAATCAGTCTTGAAGGAGAAGGTCAGTAAGCCCCAGTGGCCTAATGGATAAGGCACTGGCCCCCTAAGCTAGGGATTGTGGGTTCAAGTGCCATCTGTTGTGTCGTCACTAGAGTTGATATTTTATCCTTGCTTCAACTGTACAACAGTCTTGTAGTGTTTAGATTGCAAAAACATGACCACAGAAGCTAAAAATGACATTTATTATAACATTGTTGTGGTTTTTTTTTTACTTTTCTATCACTGTGGACAGCTTATTCAAGTGCCATCTGGCATGCATGATCCTTTGTTGCTCATCATTCATCACCAAAAATGATTTTCTTTTTAAATTCTTATGACTGTACTGATTGTATTGAATAAAATCCACATCTAGCATAACTTTTTTATGCTGCAAAGTGCTCCAGTGGTGCAATTGGACAGCGTTTGGTACTTATAAGACAGTATCTGTTGAGCAATGTCAAGGTTGTGAATTCAAGTCTCACCTGAAACAGTTTTGTTTACAGTTTTTTTCCTTTTTCTTATGTCATTAGTCATTGATTATAATCTTCTACCTAAATATTTAATATGATATTACAAAGGATGGAAGAAAGAAAGAAAGAAAGAAAGAAAGAAAGAAAGAAAGAAAGAAAGAAAACACAAACATGATTGTGAATTTAAGTTGTCAGCACACATCTGCTTTGGTTCAAATGCACTGCATATATTCCTTCAGTCAGCCAACAAAACAACAATGGAAAAGATTAACATACTGTAGGTAAAGCAGTTGCATCAAATTGATTTTTTGCAATATAGCATGATAATCCATACTGGCAGCTCTGGATAGTACCAGCACATTTCTTGCTGGACTTGGTAATGCAAAGAACACAGTAAACAGCTTCACTTTTTCTCAAAAATAAATAATTGACTATTAAAAACCTATCAGTCTTGACTGAGAAAGTCAGTAAGCACCAGTGGCCTAATGGATAAGGCATTGGCCTCCTAAAACAAGGATTGTGGGTTCAAGTCCCATCTGGGTTGGAACTCATTAAAGCAGCTGTGTTGTCACTAGAGTTAATATTTTATCCTTGCTTCAACTGTACAACAGTCTTGTAGTGTTTAGATTGCAAAAACATGACCACAGAAGTTAAAAATGACATTTATTATAACATTGTTGTGGGTTTTTTTTTTACTTTTCTATCACTGTGGAAAGTTTATTCAAGTGCCATCTGGCATGCATCATCCTTTGTTGCTCATCATTTATCACCAAAAATGATTTTCTTTTTAAATTCTTATGACTGTACTGATTGTATTGAATAAAATCCACATCTAGCATAACTGTTTTATGCTGCAAAGTGCTCCAGTGGTGCAATTGGACAGCGTTTGGTACTTATAAGACAGTATCTGTTGAGCAATGTCAAGGTTGTGAATTCAAGTCTCACCTGAAACAGTTTTGTTTACAGTTTTTTTCCTTTTTCTTATGTCATTAGTCATTGATTATAATCTTCTACCTAAATATTTAATATGATATTACAAAGGATGGAAGAAAGAAAGAAAGAAAGAAAGAAAGAAAGAAAGAGAAAGAAAGAAAGAAAAAACACAAACATGATTGTGAATTTAAGTTGTCAGCACACATCTGCTTTGGTTCAAATGCACTGCATATCTTCCTTCAGTCAGCCAACAGAACAGCAATTGAAAAGATTAACACACTGTTGGTAAAGCAGTAGCATCAAATAGATTTTTTGCAATATAGCATGATAATCCATACTGACAGCTCTGGATAGTACCATCACATTTCTTGCTGGAATTGGTAATGCAAGGAACACAGTAAACAGCTTCACTTTTTCTCAAAAATAAATAATTGACTATTAAAAACCTATCAGTCTTAAA
Source organism: Pseudophryne corroboree (assembly GCF_028390025.1). NCBI lineage: Eukaryota > Metazoa > Chordata > Amphibia > Anura > Myobatrachidae > Pseudophryne > Pseudophryne corroboree. The sequence goes on along the minus strand of NW_026967915.1, from coordinate 1,358,863 downwards.
CGAGAAAGTCAGTAAGCCCCAGTGGCCTAATGGATAAGGCACTGGCCTGCTAAACTAGGGATTGGGGGTTCAAGTCCCATCTGGGGTGGAACTCATTAAAGCAGCTGTGTCGTCACTAGAGTTGATATTTTATCCTTGCTTCAACTGTACAACAGTCTTGTAGTGTTTAGATTGCAAAAACATGACCACAGAAGTTAAAAATGACATTTATTATAACATTGTTGTGGTTTTTTTTTTTACTTTTCTATCACTGTGGAAAGCTTATTCAAGTGCCATCTGGCATGCATGATCCTTTGTTGCTCATCATTCATATCCAAAAATGATTTTCTTTTTAAATTCTTATGACTGTACTGATTATATTGAATAAAATCCACATCTAGCATAACTGTTTTATGCTGCAAAGTGCTCCAGTGGTGCAATTGGTCAGAGCGTGGTACTTATAAGACAGTATCTGTTGAGCAATGGCAAGGTTGTGAATTCAAGCCTTACCTGGAGCAGTTTTGTTTACAGTTTTTTTCCTTTTTCTTATGTCATTAGTCATTGATTATAATCTTCTACCTTAATATTTAATATGATATTACAAAGGATGGAAGAAAGAAAGAAAGAAAGAAAGAAAGAAAGAAAGAAAGAGAAAAAACACAAACATGATTGTGAATTTAAGTTGTCAGCACACATCTGCTTTGGTTCAAATGCACTGCATATATTCCTTCAGTCAGCCAACAAAACAACAATGGAAAAGATTAACATACTGTAGGTAAAGCAGTTGCATCAAATTGATTTTTTGCAATATAGCATGATAATCCATACTGGCAGCTCTGGATAGTACCAGCACATTTCTTGCTGGACTTGGTAATGCAAAGAACACAGTAAACAGCTTCACTTTTTCTCAAAAATAAATAATTGACTATTGAAAACCTATCAGTCTTGACTGAGAAAGTCAGTAAGCACCAGTGGCCTAATGGATAAGGCACTGGCCTCCTAAAACAGGGATTGTGGGTTCAAGTCCCATCTGGGGTGGAACTCATTAAAGCAGCTGTGTCGTCACTAGAGTTAATATTTTATCCTTGCTTCAACTGTACAACAGTCTTGTAGTGTTTAGATTGCAAAAAAATGACCACAGAAGTTAAAAATGACATTTATTATAACATTGTTGTGTTTTTTTTTTTTACTTTTCTATCACTGTGGAAAGCTTATTCAAGTGACATCTGGCATGCATGATACTTTGTTGCTCATCATTCATCACCAAAAATGATTTTCTTTTTAAATTCTTATGACTGTACTGATTGTATTGAATAAAATCCACATCTAGTATAACTGTTTTATGCTGCAAAGTGCTCCAGTGGTGCAATTGGTCAGAGCGTGGTACTTATAAGACAGTATCTGTTGAGCATTGTCAAGGTTGTGAATTCAAGCCTCACCTGGAGCTTTTTTTTTTTCCTTTTTCTTATGTCATTAGTCATTGATTATAATCTTCTACCTTAATATTTAATATGATATTACAAAGGATGGAAGAAAGAAAGAAAGAAAGAAAGAAAGAAAGAAAGAAAGAAAGAAAGAAAGAAAGAAAGAAAGAAAGAAAGAAAGAAAGAAAGAAAGAAAAAAAAAAAAACAACACAAATATGATTGTGAATTTAAGTTGTCAGCACACATCTGCTTTGGTTCAAATGCACTGCATAACTTCCTTCAGTCAGCCAACAAAACAACAATGAAAAAGATTAACATACTGTAGGTAAAGCAGTTGCATCAAATTGATTTTTTGCAATATAGCATGATAATCCATACTGGCAGCTCTGGATAGTACCAGCACATTTCATGCTGGACTTCGTAATGCAAAGAACACAGTAAACAGCTTCACTTTTTCTCAAAAATAAATAATTGACTATTAAAAACCTATCAGTCTTGAATAAGAAAGTCAGTAAGCCCCAGTGGCCTAATGGATAAGGCACTTGCCTCCTAAGCCAGGGATTGGGGGTTCAAGTCCCATCTCGGGTGGAACTCATTAAAGCAGCTGTGTCGTCACTAGAGTTTATATTTTATCTTTTCTTCAACTGTACAACAGTCTTGTAGTGTTTAGATTGCAAAAACATGACCACAGAAGCTAAAAATGACATTTATTATAACATTGTTGTGGATTTTTTTTTTACTTTTCTATCACTGTGGAAAGCTTATTGAAGTGCCATCTGGCATGCATGTTCCTTTGTAGCTCATCATTCATCACCAAAAATGATTTTCTTTTTAAATTCTTATGACTGTACTGATTGTATTGAATAAAATCCACATCTAGCATAACTGTTTTATGCTGCAATGTGCTCCAGTGGTGCAATTGGTCAGAGCGTGGTACTTATAAGACAGTATCTGTTGAGCAATGTCAAGGTTGTGAATTCAAGCCTCACCTGGAGCAGTTTTGTTTACAGTTTTTTTTCCTTTTTCTTATGTCATTAGTCATTGATTATAATCTTCTACCTTAATATTTAATATGATATTACAAAGAAAGAAAGAAGGAAAGAAAGAAAGAAAGAAAGAAAGAAAGAAAGAAAGAAAGAAAGAATGAAAGAAATAAAGAAAGAGAAAGAAAGAAAGAAAAAACACAAACATGATTGTGAATTTAAGTTGTCAGCACACATCTGCTTTGGTTCAAATGCACTGCATATCTTCCTTCAGTCAGCCAACAGAACAGCAATTGAAAAGATTAACACACTGTTGGTAAAGCAGTTGCATCAAATAGATTTTTTGCAATATAGCATGATAATCCATACTAACTGCTCTGGATAGTACCAGCACATTTCTTGCTGGACTTGGTAATGCAAAGAACACAGTAAACAGCTTCACTTTTTCTCAAAAATAAATAATTGACTATTAAAAACCTATCAGTCTTGAATGAGAAAGTCAGTAAGCCCCAGTGGCCTAATGAATAAGGCACTGGCCTACTAAACTAGGGGTTGGGGGTTCAAGTCCCATCTGGGGTGGAACTCATTAAAGCAGCTGTGTCATCACTAGAGTTTATATTTTATCCTTGCTTCAACTGTACGACAGTCTTGTAGTGTTTAGATTGCAAAAACATGACCACAGAAGTTAAAAATGACATTTATTATAACATTGTTGTTGTTTTTTTTTAACTTTTATATCACTGTGGAAAGCTTATTCAAGTGCCATCTGGCATGCATGATCCTTTGTTGCTCATCATTCATCACCAAAAATGATTTTCTTTTTAAATTCTTATGACTGTACTGATTGTATTGAATAAAATCCACATCTAGCATAACTGTTTTATGCTGCAAAGTGCTCCAGTGGTGCAATTGGTCAGAGCGTGGTACTTATAAGACAGTATCTGTTGAGCAATGTCAAGGTTGTGAATTCAAGCCTCACCTGGAGCAGTTTTGTTTACAGTTTTTTTCCTTTTTCTTATGTCATTAGTCATTGATTATAATCTTCTACCTTAATATTTAATATGATATTACAAAGGATGGAAGAAAGAAAGAAAGAAAGAAAGAAAGAAAGAAAGAAAGAAAGAAAGAAAGAGAAAAAACACAAACATGATTGTGAATTTAAGTTGTCAGCACACATCTGCTTTGGTTCAAATGCACTGCATATATTCCTCCAGTCAGCCAACAAAACAACAATGGAAAAGATTAACATACTGTAGGTAAAGCAGTTGCATCTAATTGATTTTTTGCAATATAGCATGATAATCCATACTGGCTGCTCTGGATAGTACCAGCACATTTCTTGCTGGACTTGGTAATACAAAGAACACAGTAAACAGCTTCACTTTTTCTCAAAAATAAATAATTGACTATTAAAAACATATCAGTCTTGAAAGAGAAAGTCAGTAAGCCCCAGTGGCCTAATGGATAAGGTACTGGCCTCCTAAGCCAGGGATTGTGGGTTCAAGTCCCATCTGGGGTGGAACTCATTAAAGCAGCTGTGTCGTCACTAGAGTTGATATTTTATCCTTGCTTTTACTGTACACCAGTCTTGTAGTGTTTAGATTGCAAAAACATGACCACAGAAGCTAAAAATGACATTTATTATAACATTGTTGTGATTTTTTTTTTTTACTTTTCTATCACTGTGGAAAGCTTATTCAAGTGCCATCTGGCATGCATGATCCTTTGTTGCTCATCATTCATCACCAAAAATGATTTTCTTTTTAAATTCTTATGACTGTACTGATTGTATTGAATAAAATCCACATCTAGCATAACTGTTTTATGCTGCAAAGTGCTCCAGTGGTGCAATTGGTCAGAGCGTGGTACTTATAAGACAGTATCTGTTGAGCAATGTCAAATTTGTGAATTCAAGCCTCACCTGGAGCAGTTTTGTTTACAGTTTTTTTCCTTTTTCTTATGTCATTAGTCATTGATTATAATCTTCTACCTTAATATTTAATATGATATTACAAAGGATGGAAGAAAGAAAGAAAGAAAGAAAGAAAGAAAGAAAGAAAGAAAGAAAGAAAGAAAGAAAGAAAGAAAGAAAGAAAGAAAGAAAGAAAGAAAGAAAAACACAAATATGATTGTGAATTTAAGTTGTCAGCACACATCTGCTTTGGTTCAAATGCACTGCATATCTTCCTTCAGTCAGCCAACAAAACAACAATGGAAAAGATTAAAATACTGTAGGTAAAGCAGTTGCATCAAATAGATTTTTTGCAATTTAGCATGATAATCCATACTGACAGCTCTGGATAGTACCAGCACATTTCTTGCTGGACTTGGTAATGCAAAGAACACAGTAAACAGCTTCACTTTTTCTCAAAAATAAATAATTGACTATTAAAAACCTATCAGTCTTGACTGAGATAGTCAGTAAGCACCAGTGGCCTAATAGATAAGGCACTGGCTTCCTAAAACGGGGATTGTGGGTTCAAGTCCCATCTGGGGTGGAACTCATTAAAGCAGCTGTGTAATCACTAGAGTTGATACTTTATCCTTGCTCCAACTGTACAACAGTCTTATAGTGTTTAGATTGCAAAAACATGACCACAGAAGTTAAAAATGACATTTATTATAACATTGTTGTGGGTTTTTTTTTTACTTTTCTATCACTGTGGAAAGCTTATTCAAGTGCCATCTGGCATGCATCATCCTTTGTTGCTCATCATTCATCACCAAAAATGATTTTCTTTTTAAATTCTTATGACTGTACTGATTGTATTGAATAAAATCCACATCTAGCATAACTATTTTATGCTGCAAAGTGCTCCAGTGGTGCAATTGGTCAGAGCGTGGTACTTATAAGACAGTATCTGTTAAGCAATGTCAAGGTTGTGAAGTCAAGCCTCACCTGGAGCAGTTTTGTTTACAGTTTTTTTCCTTTTTCTTATGTCATTAGTCATTGATTATAACCTTCTACCTTAATATTTAATATGATATTACAAAGAAAGAAAGAAAGAAAGAAAGAAAGAAAGAAAGAAAGAAAGAAAATACACAAACATGATTGTGAATTTAAGTTGTCAGCACACATCTGCTTTGGTTCAAATGCACTGCATATCTTCCTTCAGTCAGCCAACAAAACAACAATGGAAAAGATTAACATACTGTAGGTAAAGCAGTTGCATCAAATTGATTTTTTGCAATATAGCATGATAATCCATACTGGCAGCTCTGGATAGTACCAGCACATTTCATGCTGGACTTGGTAATGCAAAGAACACAGTAAACAGCTTCACTTTTTCTCAAAAATAAATAATTGACTATTAAAAACCTATCAGTCTTGAATGAGAAAGTCAGTAAGCACCAGTGGCCTAATAGATAAGACACTGGCCTCCTAAGCTAGGGATTGTGGGTTCAAGTCCCATCTGGGGTGGAACTCATTTAAGCAGTTGTGTCGTCACTAGAGTTGATATTTTATCCTTGCTTCAACTGTACAACAGTCTTGTAGTGTTTAGATTGCAAAAACATGACCACAGAAGCTAAAAATGACATTTATTATAACATTGTTGTGGTTTTTTTTTTACTTTTCTATCACTGTGGACAGATTATTCAAGTGCCATCTGGCATGCATGATCCTTTGTTGCTCATCATTCATCACCAAAAATGATTTTCTTTTTAAATTCTTATGACTGTACTGATTGTATTGAATAAAATCCACATCTAGCATAACTTTTTTATGCTGCAAAGTGCTCCAGTGGTGCAATTGGACAGCGTTTGGTACTTATAAGACAGTATCTGTTGAGCAATGTCAAGGTTGTGAATTCAAGTCTCACCTGAAACAGTTTTGTTTACAGTTTTTTTCCTTTTTCTTATGTCATTAGTCATTGATTATAATCTTCTACCTAAATATTTAATATGATATTACAAAGGATGGAAGAAAGAAAGAAAGAAAGAAAGAAAGAAAGAAAGAAAGAAAGAAAGAAAGAAAGAAAGAAAGAAAGAAAGAAAGAAAGAGAAAAAACACAAACATGATTGTGAATTTAAGTTGTCAGCACACATCTGCTTTGGTTCAAATGCACTGCATATATTCCTTCAGTCAGCCAACAAAACAACAATGGAAAAGATTAACATACTGTAGGTAAAGCAGTTGCATCAAATTGATTTTTTGCAATATAGCATGATAATCCATACTGGCAGCTCTGGATAGTACCAGCACATTTCTTGCTGGACTTGGTAATGCAAAGAACACAGTAAACAGCTTCACTTTTTCTCAAAAATAAATAATTGACTATTAAAAACATATCAGTCTTGACTGAGAAAGTCAGTAAGCTCCAGTGGCCTAATGGATAAGGCATTGGCCTCCTAAAACAAGGATTGTGGGTTCAAGTCCCATCTGAGGTGGAACTCATTAAAGCAGCTGTGTCATCACTAGAGTTGATATTTTATCCTTGCTTCAACTGTACAACAGTCTTGTAGTGTTTAGATTGCAAAAACATGACCACAGAAGTTAAAAATGACATTTATTATAACATTGTTGTGGTTTTTTTTTTTACTTTTCTATCACTGTGGAAAGCTTATTCAAGTGCCATCTGGCATGCATGATCCTTTGTTGCTCATCATTCATCACCAAAAATGATTTTCTTTTTAAATTCTTATGACTGTACTGATTGTATTGAATAAAATCCACATCTAGCATAACTGTTTTATGCTGCAAAGTGCTCCAGTGGTGCAATTGGTCAGAGCGTGGTACTTATAAGACAGTATCTGTTGAGCAATGTCAAGGTTGTGAATTCAAGCCTCACCTGGAGCAGTTTTGTTTACAGTTTTTTTCCTTTTTCTTATGTCATTAGTCATTGATTATAATCTTCTACCTAAATATTTAATATGATATTACAAAGGATGGAAGAAAGAAAGAAAGAAAGAAAGAAAGAAAGAAAGAAAGAAAGAAAGAAAGAAAGAAAGAGAAAAAACACAAACATGATTGTGAATTTAAGTTGTCAGCACACATCTGCTTTGGTTCAAATGCACTGCATATATTCCTTCAGTCAGCCAACAAAACAACAATGGAAAAGATTAACATACTGTAGGTAAAGCAGTTGCATCAAATTGATTTTTTGCAATATAGCATGATAATCCATACTGGCAGCTCTGGATAGTACCAGCACATTTCTTGCTGGACTTGGTAATGCAAGGAACACAGTAAACAGCTTCACTTTTTCTCAAAAATAAATAATTGACTATTAAAAACATATCAGTCTTGAAAAAGAAAGTCAGTAAGCCCCAGTGGCCTAATGGATAAGGCACTGGCCTCCTAAACCAGGGATTGTGGGTTCAAGTCCCATCTGGGGTGGAACTCATTAAAGCAGCTGTATTGTCACTAGAGTTGATATTTTATCCTTGCTTTAACTGTACACCAGTCTTGTAGTGTTTAGATTGCAAAAACATGACCACAGAAGCTAAAAATGACATTTATTATAAGATTGTTGTGGGTTTTTTTTTTACTTTTCTATCACTGTGGAAAGCTTATTCAAGTGCCATCTGGCATGCATGATCCTTTGTTGCTCATCATTCATCACCAAAAATGATTTTCTTTTTAAATTCTTATGACTGTACTGATTGTATTGAATAAAATCCACATCTAGCATAATTGTTTTATGCTGCAAAGTGCTCCAGTGGTGCAATTGGACAGCGTGTGGTACTTATAAGACAGTATCTGTTGAGCAATGTCAATGTTGTGAATTCAAGTCTCACCTGAAGCAGTTTTGTTTACAGTTTTTTTCCTTTTTCTTAAGTCATTAGTCACTGATTATAATCTTCTACCTTAATATTTAATATGATATTACAAAGGATGGAAGAAAGAAAGAAAGAAAGAAAGAAAGAAAGAAAGAAAGAAAGAAAGAAAGAAAGAAAGAAAGAAAGAAAGAAAGAAAGAAAAAAAAACACAAACATGATTGTGAATTTAAGTTGTCAGCACACATCTGCTTTGGTTCAAATGCACTGCATATCTTCCTTCAGTCAGCCAACAAAACAGCAATTGAAAAGATTAACACACTGTTGGTAAAGCAGTTGCAACAAATAGATTTTTTGCAATATAGCATGATAATCCATACTGACAGCTCTGGATAGTACCAGCACATTTCTTGCTGGACTTGGTAATGCAAAGAACACAGTAAACAGCTTCACTTTTTCTCAAAAATAAATAATTGACTATTAAAAACCTATCAGTCTTGACTGAGAAAGTCAGTAAGCACCAGTGGCCTAATGGATAAGGCACTTGTCTCCTAAAACAGGGATTGTGGGTTCAAGTCCCATCTGGGGTGGAACTCATTAAAGCAGCTGTGTTGTCACTAGAGTTTATATTTTTTCCTTGCTTCAACTGTACAACCGTCTTGTAGTGTTTAGATTGCAAAAACATGACCACAGAAGCTAAAAATGACATTTATTATAAAATTGTTGTGGTTTTTTTTTTACTTTTCTATCACTGTGGACAGCTTATTCAAGTGCCATCTGGCATGCATGTTCCTTTGTTGCTCATCATTTATCACCAAAAATGATTTTCTTTTTAAATTCTTATGACTGTACTGATTGTATTGAATAAAATCCACATCTAGCATAACTGTTTTATGCTGCAATGTGCTCCAGTGGTGCAATTGGTCAGAGCGTGGTACTTATAAGACAGTATCTGTTGAGCAATGTCAAGGTTGTGAATTCAAGCCTCACCTGGAGCAGTTTTGTTTACAGTTTTTGTCCTTTTTCTTATGTCATTAGTCATTGATTATAATCTTCTACCTTAATATTTAATATGATATTACAAAGGATGGAAAAAAGAAAGAAAGAAAGAAAGAAAGAAAGAAAGAAAGAAAGAAAGAAAGAAAGAAAAAACACAAACATGATTGTGAATTTAAGTTGTCAGCACACATCTGCTTTGGTTCAAATGCACTGCATATCTTCCTTCAGTCAGCCAACAAAACAGCAATTGAAAAGATTAACACACTGTTGGTAAAGCAGTTGCAACAAATAGATTTTTTGCAATATAGCATGATAATCCATACTGACAGCTCTGGATAGTACCAGCACATTTCTTGCTGGACTTGGTAATGCAAAGAACACAGTAAACAGCTTCACTTTTTCTCAAAAATAAATAATTGACTATTAAAAACATATCAGTCTTGACTGAGAAAGTCAGTAAGCACCAGTGGCCTAATGGATAAGGCACTGGCCTCCTAAAACAGGGATTGTGGGTTCAAGTCCCATCTGGGGTGGAACTCATTAAAGCAGCTGTGTCGTCACTAGAGTTGATATTTTATCCTTGCTTCAACTGTACAACAGTCTTGTAGTGTTTAGATTGCAAAAACATGACCACAGAAGTTAAAAATGACATTTATTATAACATTGTTGTGGTTTTTTTTTACTTTTCTATCACTGTGGAAAGCTTATTCAAGTGCCATCTGGCATGCATCATCCTTTGTTGCTCATCATTCATCACCAAAAATTATTTTCTTTTTAAATTCTTATGACTGTACTGATTGTATTGAATAAAATCCACATCTAGCATAACTGTTTTATGCTGCAAAGTGCTCCAGTGGTGCAATTGGTCAGAGCGTGGTACTTATAAGACAGTATCTGTTGAGCAATATCAAGGTTGTGAATTCAAGCCTCACCTGGAGCAGTTTTGTTTACAGTTTTTTTTCCTTTTTCTTATGTCATTAGTCATTGATTATAATCTTCTACCTCAATATTTAATATGATATTACAAAGGATGGAAGAAAGAAAGAAAGAAAGAAAGAAAGAAAGAAAGAAAGAAAGAAAGAAAGAAAGAAAGAAAGAAAGAAAGAAAGAAAGAAAGAAAGAAAGAAAGAAAGAAGAAAAAACACAAATATGATTGTGAATTTAAGTTGTCAGCACACATCTGCTTTGGTTCAAATGCACTGCATAACTTCCTTCAGTCAGCCAACAAAACAACAATGGAAAAGATTAACATACTGTAGGTAAAGCAGTTGCATCAAATTGATTTTTTGCAATATAGCATGATAATCCATACTGGCAGCTCTGGATAGTACCAGCACATTTCATGCTGGACTTGGTAATGCAAAGAACACAGTAAACAGCTTCACTTTTTCTCAAAAATAAATAATTGACTATTAAAAACCTATCAGTCTTGAATAAGAAAGTCAGTAAGCCCCAGTGGCCTAATGGATAAGGCACTTGCCTCCTAAGCCTGGGATTGGGGGTTCAAGTCCCATCTGGGGTGGAACTCATTAAAGCAGCTGTGTTGTCACTAGAGTTTATATTTTTTCCTTGCTTCAACTGTACAACCGTCTTGTAGTGTTTAGATTGCAAAAACATGACCACAGAAGCTAAAAATTACATTTATTATAAAATTGTTGTGGGTTTTTTTTAACTTTTCTATCACTGTGGACAGCTTATTCAAGTGCCATCTGGCATGCATGTTCCTTTGTTGCTCATCATTTATCACCAAAAATGATTTTCTTTTTAAATTCTTATGACTGTACTGATTGTATTGAATAAAATCCACATCTAGCATAACTGTTTTATGCTGCAAAGTGCTCCAGTGGTGCAATTGGTCAGAGCGTGGTACTTATAAGACAGTATCTGTTGAGCAATATCAAGGTTGTGAATTCAAGCCTCACCTGGAGCAGTTTTGTTTACAGTTTTTGTCCTTTTTCTTATGTCATTAGTCATTGTTTATAATCTTCTACCTTAATATTTAATATGATATTACAAAGGATGGAAGAAAGAAAGAAAGAAAGAAAGAAAGAAAGAAAGAAAGAAAGAAAGAAAGAAAGAAAGAAAGAAAGAAAGAAAGAAAGAAAAAACACAAACATGATTGTGAATTTAAGTTGTCAGCACACATCTGCTTTGGTTCAAATGCACTGCATATCTTCCTTCAGTCAGCCAACAGAACAGCAATTGAAAAGATTAACACACTGTTGGTAAAGCAGTTGCATCAAATAGATTTTTTGCAATATAGCATGATAATCCATACTGACAGCTCTGGATAGTACCAGCACATTTCTTGCTGGACTTGGTAATGCAAAGAACACAGTAAACAGCTTCACTTTTTCTCAAAAATAAATAATTGACTATTAAAAACATATCAGTCTTGAAATAAAAACTCAGTAAGACCCAGTGGCCTAATGGATTAGGCACTGGCCTCCTAAGCCAGGGATTGTGGGTTCAAGTCCCATCTGGGGTGAAACTCATTAAAGCAGCTGTGTCGTCACTAGATTTGATATTTTATCCTTGCTTTAACTGTACACCAGTCTTGTAGTGTTTAGATTGCAAAAACATGACCACAGAAGCTAAAAATGACATTTATTATAACATTGTTGTGGGTTTTTTTTTTTAACTTTTCTATCACTGTGGAAAGCTTATTCAAGTGCCATCTGGCATGCATGATCCTTTGTTGCTCAACATTCATCACCAAAAATGATTTTCTTTTTAAATTCTTATGACTGTACTGATTGTATTGAATAAAATCCACATCTAGCATTACTGTTTTATGCTGCAAAGTGCTCCAGTGGTGCAATTGGACAGCGTGTGGTACTTATAAGACAGTATCTGTTGAGCAATGTCAATGTTGTGAATTCAAGTCTCACCTGAAGCAGTTTTGTTTACAGTTTTTTTCCTTTTTCTTATGTCATTAGTCACTGATTATAATCTTCTACCTTAATATTTAATATGATATTACAAAGGATGGAAGAAAGAAAGAAAGAAAGAAAGAAAGAAAGAAAGAAAGAAAGAAGGAAAGAAAGAAAGAAAGAAAGAAAGAAAGAAAGAAAGAAAGAAAGAAAGAAAGAAAGAAAGAAAGAAAGAAAGAAAGAAAGAAAGAAAGAAAAAACAACACAAATATGATTGTGAATTTAAGTTGTCAGCACACATCTGCTTTGGTTCAAATGCACTGCATAACTTCCTTCAGTCAGCCAACAAAACAACAATGGAAAAGATTAACATACTGTAGGTAAAGCAGTTGCATCAAATTGATTTTTTGCAATATAGCATGATAATCCATACTGGCAGCTCTGGATAGTACCAGCACATTTCATGCTGGACTTGGTAATGCAAAGAACACAGTAAACAGCTTCACTTTTTCTCAAAAATAAATAATTGACTATTAAAAACCTATCAGTCTTGAATAAGAAAGTCAGTAAGCCCCAGTGGCCTAATGGATAAGGCACTTGCCTCCTAAGCCAGGGATTGGGGGTTCAAGTCCCATCTTGGGTGGAACTCATTAATGCAGCTGTGTCGTCACTAGAGTTTATATTTTATCCTTGCTTCAACTGAACAACAGTCTTGTAGTGTTTAGATTGCAAAAACATGACCACAGAAGCTAAAAATGACATTTATTATAACATTGTTGTGTTTTTTTTTTACTTTTCTATCACTGTGGACAGCTTATTCAAGTGCCATCTGGCATGCATGTTCCTTTGTTGCTCATCATTTATCACCAAAAATGATTTTCTTTTTAAATTCTTATGACTGTACTGATTGTATTGAATAAAATCCACATCTAGCATAACTGTTTTATGTTGCAATGTGCTTCAGTGGTGCAATTGGTCAGAGCGTGGTACTTATAAGACAGTATCTGTTGAGCAATGTCAAGGTTGTGAATTCAAGCCTCACCTGGAGCAGTTTTGTTTACAGTTGTTTTTTCCTTTTTCTTATGTCATTAGTCATTGATTATAATCTTCTACCTTAATATTTAATATGATATAAGAAAGAAAGAAAGAAAGAAAGAAAGAAAGAAAGAAAGAAAGAAAGAAAGAAAGAAAGAAAGAAAAAACACAAACATGATTGTGAATTTAAGTTGTCAGCACACATCTGCTTTGGTTCAAATGCACTGCATATCTTCCTTCAGTCAGCCAACAAAACAACAATGGAAAAGATTAACATACTGTAGGTAAAGCAGTTGCATCAAATTGATTTTTTGCAATAGAGCATGATAATCCATACTGGCAGCTCTGGAAAGTACCAGAACATTTCTTGCTGGACTTGGTAATGCAAAGAACACAGTAAACAGCATCACTTTTTCTCAAAAATAAATAATTGACTATTAAAAACCTATCAGTCTTGAATGAGAAAGTCAGTAAGCCCCAGTGGCCTAATGGATAAGGCACTGGCCTCCTAAGCTAGGGATTGTGGGTTCAAGTCCCATCTTGGGTGGAACTCATTAAAGCAGTTGTGTCGTCACTAGAGTTGATATTTTATCCTTGCTTCAACTGTACAACAGTCTTGTAGTGTTTAGATTGCAAAAACATGACCACAGAAGCTAAAAATGACATTTATTATAACATTGTTGTGGTTTTTTTTTTACTTTTCTATCACTGTGGACAGCTTTTTCAGTGCCATCTGGCATGCATGATCCTTTGTTGCTCATCATTCATCACCAAAAATGATTTTCTTTTTAAATTCTTATGACTGTACTGATTGTATTGAATAAAATCCACATCTAGCATAACTGTTTTATGCTGCAAAGTGCTCCAGTGGTGCAATTGGTCAGAACGTGGTACTTATAAGACAGTATCTGTTGAGCAATGTCAAGGTTGTGAATTCAAGCCTCACCTGGAGCAGTTTTGTTTACAGTTTTTTTTCCTTTTTCTTATGTCATTAGTCATTGATTATAATCTTCTACCTTAATATTTATTATAATATTACAAAGGATGGAAGGAAGAAAGAAAGAAAGAAAGAAAGAAAGAAAGAAAGAAAGAAAGAAAGAAAGAAAAAACACAAACATGATTGTGAATTTAAGTTGTCAGCACACATCTGCTTTGGTTCAAATGCACTGCATATCTTCCTTCAGTCAGCCAACAAAACAACAATGGAAAAGATTAACATACTGTAGGTAAAGCAGTTGCATCAAATTGATTTTTTTGCAATATAGCATGATAATCCATACTGGCAGCTCTGGATAGTGCCAGCACATTTCATGCTGGACTTGGTAATGCAAAGAACACAGTAAACAGCATCACTTTTTCTCAAAAATAAATAATTGACTATTAAAAACCTATCAGTCTTGAATGAGAAAGTCAGTAAGCCCCAGTGGCCTAATAAATAAGGCACTGGCCTCCTAAGCTAGGGATTGTGGGTTCAAGTCCCATCTGAGGTGGAACTCATTAAAGCAGGTGTGTCATCACTAGAGTAGATATTTTATCCTTGCTTCAACTGTACAACAGTCTTGTAGTGTTTAGATTGCAAAAACACGACCACAGAAGCTAAAAATGACATTTATTATAACATTGTTGTGGGTTGTTTTTTTTACTTTTCTATCACTGTGGAAAGCTTATTCAAGTGCCATCTGGCATGCATCATCCTTTGTTGCTCATCATTCATCACCAAAAATGATTTTCTTTTTAAATTCTTATGACTGTACTGATTGTATTGAATAAAATCCACATCTAGCATAATTGTTTTATGCTGCAATGTGCTCCAGTGGTGCAATTGGTCAGAGTGTGGTACTTATAAGACAGTATCTGTTGAGCAATGTCAAGGTTGTGAATTCAAGCCTCACCTGGAGCAGTTTTGTTTACAGTTTTTTTTCCTTTTTCTTATGTCATTAGTCATTGATTATAATCTTCTACCTTAATATTTATTATAATATTACAAAGGATGGAAGGAAGAAAGAAAGAAAGAAAGAAAGAAAGAAAGAAAGAAAGAAAGAAAGAAAGAAAGAAAGAAAGAAAGAAAGAAAGAAAGAAAGAAAAAACACAAACATGATTGTGAATTTAAGTTGTCAGCACACATCTGCTTTGGTTCAAATGCACTGCATATCTTCCTTCAGTCAGCCAACAAAACAACAATGGAAAAGATTAACATACTGTAGGTAAAGCAGTTGCATCAAATTGATTTTTTGCAATATAGCATGATAATCCATACTGGCAGCTCTGGATAGTACCAGCACATTTCATGCTGGACTTGGTAATGCAAAGAACACAGTAAACAGCATCACTTTTTCTCAAAAATAAATAATTGACTATTAAAAACCTATCAGTCTTGAATGAGAAAGTCAGTAAGCCCCAGAGGCCTAATGGATAAGGCACTGGCCTCCTAAGATAGGGATTGTGGGTTCAAGTCCCATCTGGGGTGGAACTCATTAAAGCAGTTGTGTAGTGACTAGAGTTGATATTTTATCCTTGCTTCAACTGTACAACAGTCTTGCAGTGTTTAGATTGCAAAAACATGACCACAGAAGCTAAAAATGACATTTATTATAACATTGTTGTGGTTTTTTTTTTTACTTTTCTATCACTGTGGAAAGCTTATTCAGTGCCATCTGGCATGCATGATCCTTTGTTGCTCATCATTCATCACCAAAAATGATTTTCTTTTTAAATTCTTATGACTGTACTGATTGTATTGAATAAAATCCACATCTAGCATAACTGTTTTATGCTGCAAAGTGCTCCAGTGGTGCAATTGGTCAGAGCGTGGTACTTATAAGACAGTATCTGTTGAGCAATGTCAAGGTTGTGAATTCAAGCCTCACCTGGAGCATTTTTGTTTACAGTTTTTTTCCTTTTTCTTATGTCATTAGTCATTGATTATAATCTTCTACCTTAATATTTAATATGATATTACAAAGGATGAAAGAAAGAAAGAAAGAAAGAAAGAAAGAAAGAAAGAAAGAAAGAAAAGAAAGAAAGAAAGAAAGAAAGAAAAGAAAGAAAGAAAGAAAGAAAGAAAGAAAGAAAGAAAGAAAGAAAGAAAGAAAGAAAGAAAGAAAGAAAGAAAGAAAGAGAAAAAACACAAACATGATTGTGAATTTAAGTTGTCAGCACACATCTGCTTTGGTTCAAATGCACTGCATATATTCCTTCAAGTCAGCCAACAAAACAACAATGGAAAAGATTAACATACTGTAGGTAAAGCAGTTGCATCAAATTGATTTTTTTGCAATATAGCATGATAATCCATACTGGCAGCTCTGGATAGTACCAGAACATTTCTTGCTGGACTTGGTAATGCAAAGAACACAGTAAACAGCTTCACTTTTTCTCAAAAATAAATAATTGACTATTAAAAACCTATCAGTCTTGAATGAGAAAGTCAGTAAGCCCCAGTGGCCTAATGGATAAGGCACTGGCCTGCTAAACTAGGGATTGGGGGTTCAAGTCCCATCTGGGGTGGAACTCATTAAAGCAGCTGTGTCATCACTAGAGTTTATATTTTATCCTTGCTTCAACTGTACAACAGTCTTGTAGTGTTTAGATTGCAAAAACATGACCACAGAAGCTAAAAATGACATTTATTATAACATTGTTGTGTTTTTTTTTTACTTTTCTATCACTGTGGACAGCTTATTCAAGTGCCATCTGGCATGCATGTTCCTTTGTTGCTCATCATTCATCACCAAAAATGATTTTCTTTTTAAATTCTTATGACTGTACTGATTGTATTGAATAAAATCCACATCTAGCATAACTGTTTTATGTTGCAATGTGCTTCAGTGGTGCAATTGGTCAGAGCGTGGTACTTATAAGACAGTATCTGTTGAGCAATGTCAAGGTTGTGAATTCAAGCCTCACCTGGAGCAGTTTTGTTTACAGTTTTTTTTCCTTTTTCTTATGTCATTAGTCATTGATTATAATCTTCTACCTTAATATTTAATATGATATTACAAAGGATGGAAGAAAGAAAGAAAGAAAGAAAGAAAGAAAGAAAGAAAGAAAGAAAGAAAGAAAGAAAGAAAGAAAAAGAAAGAAAGAGAAAAAACACAAACATGATTGTGAATTTAAGTTGTCAGCACACATCTGCTTTGGTTCAAATGCACTGCATATATTCCTTCAGTCAGCCAACAAAACAACAATGGAAAAGATTAACATACTGTAGGTAAAGCAGTTGCATCAAATTGATTTTTTGCAATATAGCATGATAATCCATACTGGCAGCTCTGGATAGTACTAGCACATTTCTTGCTGGACTTGGTAATGCAAAGAACACAGTAAACAGCTTCACTTTTTCTCAAAAATAAATAATTGACTATTAAAAACCTATCAGTCTTGAATGAGAAAGTCAGTAAGCCCCAGAGGCCTAATGGATAAGGCACTGGCCTCCTAAGATAGGGATTGTGGGTTCAAGTCCCATCTGGGGTGGAACTCATTAAAGCAGTTGTGTCGTCACTAGAGTTGATATTTTATCCTTGCTTCAACTGTACAACAGTCTTGTAGTGTTTAGATTGCAAAAACATGACCACAGAAGCTAAAAATGACATTTATTATAACATTGTTGTGTTTTTTTTTTTACTTTTCTATCACTGTGGACAGCTTATTCAGTGCCATCTGGCATGCATGATCCTTTGTTGCTCATCATTCATCACCAAAAATGATTTTCTTTTTAAATTCTTACGACTGTACTGATTGTATTGAATAAAATCCACATCTAGCATAACTGTTTTATGCTGCAAAGTGCTCCAGTGGTGCAATTGGTCAGAGCGTGGTACTTATAAGACAGTATCTGTTGAGCAATGTCAAGGTTGTGAATTCAAGCCTCACCTGGAGCAGTTTTGTTTACAGTTTTTTTTCCTTTTTCTTATGTCATTAGTCATTGATTATAATCTTCTACCTTAATATTAAATATGATATTACAAAGGATGAAAGAAAGAAAGAAAGAAAGAAAGAAAGAAAGAAAAAAAAGAAAGAAAGAAAGAAAGAAAGAAAGAAAGAAAGAAAGAAAGAAAGAAAGAAAGAAAGAAAGAAAGAAAGAAAGATAAAAAACACAAACATGATTGTGAATTTAAGTTGTCAGCACACATCTGCTTTGGTTCAAATGCACTGCATATATTCCTTCAGTCAGCCAACAAAACAACAATGGAAAAGATTAACATACTGTAGGTAAAGCAGTTGCATCAAATTGATTTTTTGCAATATAGCATGATAATCCATACTGGCAGCTCTGGATAGTACCAGAACATTTCTTGCTGGACTTGGTAATGCAAAGAACACAGTAAACAGCTTCACTTTTTCTCAAAAATAAATAATTGACTATTAAAAACCTATCAGTCTTGAATGAGAAAGTCAGTAAGCCCCAGTGGCCTAATGGATAAGGCACTGGCCTGCTAAACTAGGGAATGGGGGTTCAAGTCTCATCTGGGGTGGAACTCATTAAAGCAGCTGTGTCATCACTAGAGTTTATATTTTATCCTTGCTTCAACTGTACGGCAGTCTTGTAGTGTTTAGATTGCAAAAACATGACCACAGAAGTTAAAAATGACATTTATTATAACATTGTTGTGGTTTTTTTTTTACTTTTCTATCACTGTGGAAAGCTTATTCAAGTGCCATCTGGCATGCATGATCCTTTGTTGCTCATCATTCTTCACCAAAAATTATTTTTTTTTTAATTCTTATGACTGTACTGATTGTATTGAATAAAATCCACATCTAGCATAACTGTTTTATGCTGCAAAGTGCTCCAGTGGTGCAATTGGTCAGAGCGTGGTACTTATAAGACAGTATCTGTTGAGCAATGTCAAGGTTGTGAATTCAAGCCTCACCTGGAGCAGTTTTGTTTACAGTTTTTTTTTCCTTTTTCTTATGTCATTAGTCATTGATTATAATCTTCTACCTTAATATTTAATATGATATAAGAAAGAAAGAAAGAAAGAAAGAAAGAAAGAAAGAAAGAAAGAAAGAAAGAAAGAAAGAAAAAACACAAACATGATTGTGAATTTAAGTTGTCAGCACACATCTGCTTTGGTTCAAATGCACTGCATATCTTCCTTCAGTCAGCCAACAAAACAACAATGGAAAAGATTAACATACTGTAGGTAAAGCAGTTGCATCAAATTGATTTTTTGCAATATAGCATGATAATCCATACTGGCAGCTCTGGATAGTACCAGCACATTTCATGCTGGACTTGGTAATGCAAAGAACACAGTAAACAGCATCACTTTTTCTCAAAAATAAATAATTGACTATTAAAAACCTATCAGTCTTGAATGAGAAAGTCAGTAAGCCCCTGTGGCCTAATGGATAAGGCACTGGCCTCCTAAGCTAGGGATTGTGGGTTCAAGTCCCATCTTGGGTGGAACTCATTAAAGCAGTTGTGTCGTCACTAGAGTTGATATTTTATCCTTGCTTCAACTGTACAACAGTCTTGTAGTGTTTAGATTGCAAAAACATGACCACAGAAGCTAAAAATGACATTTATTATAACATTGTTGTGGTTTTTTTTTTACTTTTCTATCACTGTGGACAGCTTTTTCAGTGCCATCTGGCATGCATGATCCTTTGTTGCTCATCATTCATCACCAAAAATGATTTTCTTTTTAAATTCTTATGACTGTACTGATTGTATTGAATAAAATCCACATCTAGCATAACTGTTTTATGCTGCAAAGTGCTCCAGTGGTGCAATTGGTCAGAGCGTGGTACTTATAAGACAGTATCTGTTGAGCAATGTCAAGGTTGTGAATTCAAGCCTCACCTGGAGCAGTTTTGTTTACAGTTTTTTTTCCTTTTTCTTATGTCATTAGTCATTGATTATAATCTTCTACCTTAATATTTAATATGATATAAGAAAGAAAGAAAGAAAGAAAGAAAGAAAGAAAGAAAGAAAGAAAGAAAGAAAGAAAAAACACAAACATGATTGTGAATTTAAGTTGTCAGCACACATCTGCTTTGGTTCAAATGCACTGCATATCTTCCTTCAGTCAGCCAACAAAACAACAATGGAAAAGATTAACATACTGTAGGTAAAGCAGTTGCATCAAATTGATTTTTTGCAATATAGCATGATAATCCATACTGGCAGCTCTGGATAGTACCAGCACATTTCATGCTGGACTTGGTAATGCAAAGAACACAGTAAACAGCATCACTTTTTCTCAAAAATAAATAATTGACTATTAAAAACCTATCAGTCTTGAATGAGAAAGTCAGTAAGCCCCAGTGGCCTAATGGATAAGGCACTGGCCTCCTAAGTTAGGGATTGTGGGTTCAAGTCCCATCTTGGGTGGAACTCATTAAAGCAGTTGTGTCGTCACTAGAGTTGATATTTAATCCTTGCTACAACAGTCTTGTAGTGTTTAGATTGCAAAAACATGACCACAGAAGCTAAAAATGACATTTATTATAACATTGTTGTGTTTTTTTTTTTTACTTTTCTATCACTGTGGACAGCTTTTTCAGTGCCATCTGGCATGCATGATCCTTTGTTGCTCATCATTCATCACCAAAAATGATTTTCTTTTTAAATTCTTATGACTGTACTGATTGTATTGAATAAAATCCACATCTAGCATAACTGCTTTATGCTGCAAAGTGCTCCAGTGGTGCAATTGGTCAGAGCGTGGTACTTATAAGACAGTATCTGTTGAGCAATGTCAAGGTCGTGAATTCAAGCCTCACCTGGAGCAGTTTTGTTTACAGTTTTTTTCCTTTTTCTTATGTCATTAGTCATTGATTATAATCTTCTACCTTAATATTTAATATGATATTACAAAGGATGAAAGAAAGAAAGAAAGAAAGAAAAGAAAGAAAGAAAGAAAGAAAGAAAGAAAGAAAGAAAGAAAGAAAGAGAAAAAACACAAACATGATTGTGAATTTAAGTTGTCAGCACACATCTGCTTTGGTTCAAATGCACTGCATATATTCCTTCAGTCAGCCAACAAAACAACAATGGAAAAGATTAACATACTGTAGGTAAAGCAGTTGCATCAAATTGATTTTTTGCAATATAGCATGATAATCCATACTGGCAGTTCTGGATAGTACCAGCACATTTCTTGCTGGACTTGGTAATGCAAAGAACACAGTAAACAGCTTCACTTTTTCTCAAAAATAAATAATTGACTATTAAAAACCTATCAGTCTTGAGTGAGAAAGTCAGTAAGCCCCAGTGGCCTAATGGATAAGGCTCTGGCCTGCTAAACTAGGGATTGGGGGTTCAAGTCCCATCTGGGGTGGAACTCATTAAAGCAGTTGTGTTATCACTAGAGTTTATATTTTATCCTTGCTTCAACTGTACGGCAGTCTTGTAGTGTTTAGATTGCAAAAACATGACCACAGAAGTTAAAAATGACATTTATTATAACATTGTTGTGGTTTTTTTTTTACTTTTCTATCACTGTGGAAAGCTTATTCAAGTGCCATCTGGCATGCATGATCCTTTGTTGCTCATCATTCATCACCAAAAATGATTTTCTTTTTAAATTCTTATGACTGTACTGATTGTATTGAATAAAATCCACATCTAGCATAACTGTTTTATGCTGCAAAGTGCTCCAGTGGTGCAATTGGTCAGAGCGTGGTACTTATAAGACAGTATCTGTTGAGCAATGTCAAGGTTGTGAATTCAAGCCTCACCTGGAGCAGTTTTGTTTACAGTTTTTTTTCCTTTTTCTTATGTCATTAGTCATTGATTATAATCTTCTACCTTAATATTTAATATGATATTACAAAGGATGGAAGAAAGAAAGAAAGAAAGAAAGAAAGAAAGAAAGAAAGAAAGAAAGAAAGAAAGAAAGAAAGAAAGAAAGAAAGAAAGAGAAAAAACACAAACATGATTGTGAATTTAAGTTGTCAGCACACATCTGCTTTGGTTTAAATGCACTGCATATATTCCTTCAGTCAGCCAACAAAACAACAATGGAAAAGATTAACATACTGTAGGTAAAGCAGTTGCATCAAATTGATTTTTTGCAATATAGCATGATAATCCATACTGGCAGCTCTGGATAGTACTAGCACATTTCTTGCTGGACTTGGTAATGCAAAGAACACAGTAAACAGCTTCACTTTTTCTCAAAAATAAATAATTGACTATTAAAAACCTATCAGTCTTGACTGAGAAAGTCAGTAAGCACCAGTGGCCTAATGGATAAGGCATTGGCCTCCTAAAACAAGGATTGTGGGTTCAAGTCCCATCTGAGGTGGAACTCATTAAAGCAGGTGTGTCATCACTAGAGTTGATATTTTATCCTTGCTTCAACTGTACAACAGTCTTGTAGTGTTTAGATTGCAAAAACATGACCACAGAAGCTAAAAATGACATTTATTATAACATTGTTGTGGTTTTTTTTTACTTTTCTATCACTGTGGACAGCTTATTCAGTGCCATCTGGCATGCATGATCCTTTGTTGCTCATCATTCATCACCAAAAATGATTTTCTTTTTAAATTCTTATGACTGTACTGATTGTATTGAATAAAATCCACATCTAGCATAACTGTTTTATGCTGCAAAGTGCTCCAGTGGTGCAATTGGTCAGAGCGTGGTACTTATAAGACAGTATCTGTTGAGCAATGTCAAGGTTGTGAATTCAAGCCTCACCTGGAGCAGTTTTGTTTACAGTTTTTTTCCTTTTTCTTATGTCATTAGTCATTGATTATAATCTTCTACCTTAATATTTAATATGATATTACAAAGGATGAAAGAAAGAAAGAAAGAAAGAAAAGAAAGAAAGAAAGAAAGAAAGAAAGAAAGAAAGAAAGAAAGAAAGAGAAAAAACACAAACATGATTGTGAATTTAAGTTGTCAGCACACATCTGCTTTGGTTCAAATGCACTGCATATATTCCTTCAGTCAGCCAACAAAACAACAATGGAAAAGATTAACATACTGTAGGTAAAGCAGTTGCATCAAATTGATTTTTTGCAATATAGCATGATAATCCATACTGGCAGCTCTGGATAGTACCAGAACATTTCTTGCTGGACTTGGTAATGCAAAGAACACAGTAAACAGCTTCACTTTTTCTCAAAAATAAATAATTGACTATTAAAAACCTATCAGTCTTGAATGAGAAAGTCAGTAAGCCCCAGTGGCCTAATGGATAAGGCACTGGCCTGCTAAACTAGGGATTGGGGGTTCAAGTCCCATCTGGGGTGGAACTCATTAAAGCAGCTGTGTCATCACTAGAGTTTATATTTTATCCTTGCTTCAACTGTACGGCAGTCTTGTAGTGTTTAGATTGCAAAAACATGACCACAGAAGTTAAAAATGACATTTATTATAACATTGTTGTGGTTTTTTTTTTACTTTTCTATCACTGTGGAAAGCTTATTCAAGTGCCATCTGGCATGCATGATCCTTTGTTGCTCATCATTCATCACCAAAAATGATTTTCTTTTTAAATTCTTATGACTGTACTGATTGTATTGAATAAAATCCACATCTAGCATAACTGTTTTATGCTGCAAAGTGCTCCAGTGGTGCAATTGGTCAGAGCGTGGTACTTATAAGACAGTATCTGTTGAGCAATGTCAAGGTTGTGAATTCAAGCCTCACCTGGAGCAGTTTTGTTTACAGTTTTTTTCCTTTTTCTTATGTCATTAGTCATTGATTATAATCTTCTACCTTAATATTTAATATGATATAAGAAAGAAAGAAAGAAAGAAAGAAAGAAAGAAAGAAAGAAAGAAAGAAAGAAAGAAAGAAAGAAAGAAAGAAAGAAAGAAAGAAAAAATACAAATATGATTGTGAATTTAAGTTGTCAGCACACATCTGCTTTGGTTCAAATGCACTGCATATCTTCCTTCAGTCAGCCAACAAAACAACAATGGAAAAGATTAACATACTTTAGGTAAAGCAGTTGCATCAAATTGATTTTTTGCAATATAGCATGATAATCCATACTGGCAGCTCTGGATAGTACCAGCACATTTCATGCTGGACTTGGTAATGCAAAGAACACAGTAAACAGCTTCACTTTTTCCCAAAAATAAATAATTGACTATTAAAAACCTATCAGTCTTAAATAAGAAAGTCAGTAACCCCCAGTGGCCTAATGGATAAGGCACGTGACTCCTAAGCCAGGGATTGGGGGTTCAAGTCCCATCTGGGGTGGAACTCATTAAAGCAGCTGTGTCGTCACTAGAGTTTATATTTTATCCTTGCTTCAACTGTACAACAGTCTTGTAGTGTTTAGATTGCAAAAACATGACCACAGAAGCTAAAAATGACATTTATTATAACATTGTTGTGGGTTTTTTTTTTACTTTTCTATCACTATGGACAGCTTATTCAAGTGCCATCTGGCATGCATGTTCCTTTGTTGCTCATCATTTATCACCAAAAATGATTTTCTTTTTAAATTCTTATGACTGTACTGATTGTATTGAATAAAATCCACATCTAGCATAACTGTTTTATGCTGCAATGTGCTCCAGTGGTGCAATTGGTCAGAGCGTGGTACTTATAAAACAGTATCTGTTGAGCAATGTCAAGGTTGTGAATTCAAGTCTCACCTGGAGCAGTTTTGTTTACAGTTTTTTTTTCCTTTTTCTTATGTCATTAGTCATTGATTATAATCTTCTACCTTAATATTTAATATGATATAAGAAAGAAAGAAAGAAAGAAAGAAAGAAAGAAAGAAAGAAAGAAAGAAAGAAAGAAAGAAAAAACACAAACATGATTGTGAATTTAGGTTGTCAGCACACATCTGCTTTGGTTCAAATGCACTGCATATCTTCCTTCAGTCAGCCAACAAAACAACAATGGAAAAGATTAACATACTGTAGGTAAAGCAGTTGCATCAAATTGATTTTTTGCAATATAGCATGATAATCCATACTGGCAGCTCTGGATAGTACCAGCACATTTCATGCTGGACTTGGTAATGCAAAGAACACAGTAAACAGCATCACTTTTTCTCAAAAATAAATAATTGACTATTAAAAACCTATCAGTCTTGAATGAGAAAGTCAGTAAGCCCCAGTGGCCTAATGGATAAGGCACTGGCCTCCTAAGCTAGGGATTGTGGGTTCAAGTCCCATCTTGGGTGGAACTCATTAAAGCAGTTGTGTCGTCACTAGAGTTAATATTTAATCCTTGCTACAACAGTCTTGTAGTGTTTAGATTGCAAAAACATGACCACAGAAGCTAAAAATGACATTTATTATAACATTGTTGTGGTTTTTTTTTTACTTTTCTATCACTGTGGACAGCTTTTTCAGTGCCATCTGGCATGCATGATCCTTTGTTGCTCATCATTCATCACCAAAAATGATTTTCTTTTTAAATTCTTATGACTGTACTGATTGTATTGAATAAAATCCACATCTAGCATAACTGTTTTATGCTGCAAAGTGCTCCAGTGGTGCAATTGGTCAGAGCGTGGTACTTATAAGACAGTATCTGTTGAGCAATGTCAAGGTTGTGAATTCAAGCCTCACCTGGAGCGGTTTTGTTTACAGTTTTTTTCCTTTTTCTTATGTCATTAGTCATTGATTATAATCTTCTACCTTAATATTTAATATGATATTACAAAGGATGAAAGAAAGAAAGAAAGAAAGAAAGAAAGAAAGAAAGAAAAGAAAGAAAGAAAGAAAGAAAGAAAGAAAGAAAGAAAGAAAGAAAGAAAGAGAAAAAACACAAACATGATTGTGAATTTAAGTTGTCAGCACACATCTGCTTTGGTTCAAATGCACTGCATATATTCCTTCAGTCAGCCAACAAAACAACAATGGAAAAGATTAACATACTGTAGGTAAAGCAGTTGCATCAAATTGATTTTTTGCAATATAGCATGATAATCCATACTGGCAGCTCTGGATAGTACCAGAACATTTCTTGCTGGACTTGGTAATGCAAAGAACACAGTAAACAGCTTCACTTTTTCTCAAAAATAAATAATTGACTATTAAAAACCTATCAGTCTTGAATGAGAAAGTCAGTAAGCCCCAGTGGCCTAATGGATAAGACACTGGCCTGCTAAACTAGGGATTGGGGGTTCAAGTCCCATCTGGGGTGGAACTCATTAAAGCAGCTGTGTCGTCACTAGAGTTTATATTTTATCCTTGCTTCAACTGTACAACAGTCTTGTAGTGTTTAGATTGCAAAAACATGACCACAGAAGCTAAAAATGACATTTATTATAACATTGTTGTGGGTTTTTTTTTACTTTTCTATCACTATGGACAGCTTATTCAAGTGCCATCTGGCATGCATGTTCCTTTGTTGCTCATCATTTATCACCAAAAATGATTTTCTTTTTAAATTCTTATGACTGTACTGATTGTATTGAATAAAATCCACATCTAGCATAACTGTTTTATGCTGCAATGTGCTCCAGTGGTGCAATTGGTCAGAGCGTGGTACTTATAAAACAGTATCTGTTGAGCAATGTCAAGGTTGTGAATTCAAGTCTCACCTGGAGCAGTTTTGTTTACAGTTGTTTTTTCCTTTTTCTTATGTCATTAGTCATTGATTATAATCTTCTACCTTAATATTTAATATGATATAAGAAAGAAAGAAAGAAAGAAAGAAAGAAAGAAAGAAAGAAAGAAAGAAAGAAAAAACACAAACATGATTGTGAATTTAAGTTGTCAGCACACATCTGCTTTGGTTCAAATGCACTGCATATCTTCCTTCAGTCAGCCAACAAAACAACAATGGAAAAGATTAACATACTGTAGGTAAAGCAGTTGCATCAAATTGATTTTTTGCAATAGAGCATGATAATCCATACTGGCAGCTCTGGATAGTACCAGCACATTTCATGCTGGACTTGGTAATGCAAAGAACACAGTAAACAGCTTCACTTTTTCTCAAAAATAAATAATTGACTATTAAAAACCTATCAGTCTTGAATGAGAAAGTCAGTAATCCCCAGTGGCCTAATGGATAAAGCACTGGCCTCTTAAGTCAGGGATTGTAGGTTCAAGTCCCATCTGGTGTGGAACTCATTAAAGCAGCTGTGTCGTCACTAGAGTTGATATTTTATCCTTGCTTCAACTGTACAACAGTCTTGTAGTGTTTAGATTGCAAAAACATGACCACAGAAGCTAAAAATGACATTTATTATAACATTGTTGTGATTTTTTTTTTTTACTTTTCTATCACTGTGGAAAGCTTATTCAAGTGCCATCTGGCATGCATGATCCTTTGTTGCTCATCATTCATCACCAAAAATGATTTTCTTTTTAAATTCTTATGACTGTACTGATTGTATTGAATAAAATCCACATCTAGCATAACTGTTTTATGCTGCAAAGTGCTCCAGTGGTGCAATTGGACAGCGCGTGGTACTTATAAGACAGTATCTGTTGAGCAATATCAAGGTTGTGAATTCAAGCCTCACCTGGAGCAGTTTTGTTTACAGTTTTTTTTCCTTTTTCTTATGTCATTAGTCATTGATTATAATCTTCTACCTTGATATTTAATATGATATTACAAAGGATGGAAGAAAGAAAGAATGAAAAAAAGAAAGAAAGAAAGAAAGAAAGAAAGAAAGAAAGAAAGAAAGAAAGAAAGAAAGAAAGAGAAAAAACACAAACATGATTGTGAATTTAAGTTGTCAGCACACATCTGCTTTGGTTCAAATGCACTGCATATCTTCCTTCAGTCAGCCAACAAAACAACAATGGAAAAGATTAACATACTGTAGGTAAAGCAGTTGCATCAAATTGATTTTTTGCAATATAGCATGATAATCCATACTGGCAGCTCTGGATAGTACCAGCACATTTCATGCTGGACTTGGTAATGCAAAGAACACAGTAAACAGCATCACTTTTTCTCAAAAATAAATAATTGACTATTAAAAACCTATCAGTCTTGAATTAGAAATGGCCTAATGGATAAGGCACTGGCCTCCTAAGCTAGGGTTTGTGGGTTCAAGTCCCATCTGGGGTAGAACTCATTAAAGCAGTTGTGTCGTCACTAGAGTTGATATTTTATCCTTGCTTCAACTGTACAACAGTCTTGTAGTGTTTAGATTGCAAAAACATGACCACAGAAGCTAAAAATGACATTTATTATAACATTGTTGTGGTTTTTTTTTACTTTTCTATCACTGTGGACAGCTTATTCAGTGCCATCTGGCATGCATGATCCTTTGTTGCTCATCATTCATCACCAAAAATGATTTTCTTTTTAAATTCTTATGACTGTACTGATTGTATTGAATAAAATCCACATCTAGCATAACTTTTTTATGCTGCAAAGTGCTCAAGTGGTGCAATTGGACAGCGTTTGGTACTTATAAGACAGTATCTGTTGAGCAATGTCAAGGTTGTGAATTCAAGTCTCACCTGAAACAGTTTTGTTTACAGTTTTTTTCCTTTTTCTTATGTCATTAGTCATTGATTATTATCTTCTACCTAAATATTTAATATGATATTACAAAGGATGGAAGAAAGAAAGAAAGAAAGAAAGAAAGAAAGAAAGAAAGAAAGAAAGAAAGAAAGAAAGAAAGAAAGAAAGAAAGAAAGAAAGAAAGAGAAAAAACACAAACATGATTGTGAATTTAAGTTGTCAGCACACATCTGCTTTGGTTCAAATGCACTGCATATATTCCTTCAGTCAGCCAACAAAACAACAATGGAAAAGATTAACATACTGTAGGTAAAGCAGTTGCATCAAATTTATTTTTTGCAATATAGCATGATAATCCATACTGGCAGCTCTAGATAGTACCAGCACATTTCTTGCTGGACTTGGTAATGCAAAGAACACAGTAAACAGCTTCACTTTTTCTCAAAAATAAATAATTGACTATTAAAAACATATCAGTCTTGAAAGAGAAAGTCAGTAAGCCCCAGTGGCCTAATGGATAAAGCACTGGCCTCCTAAGCCAGGGATTGTGGGTTTAAGTCCCATCTGGGGTGGAACTCATTAAAGCAGCTGTGTCATCACTAGAGTTGATATTTTATCCTTGCTTTAACTGTACACCAGTCTTGTAGTGTTTAGATTGCAAAAACATGACCACAGAAGCTAAAAATGACATTTATTATAACATTGTTGTGGGGTTTTTTTTACTTTTCTATCACTGTGGAAAGCTTATTCAAGTGCCATATGGCATGCATGATCCTTTGTTGCTCATCATTCATCACCAAAAATGATTTTCTTTTTAAATTCTTATGACTGTACTGATTGTATTAAATAAAATCCACATCTAGCATAACTGTTTTATGCTGCAAAGTGCTCCAGTGGTGCAATTGGTCAGAGCGTGGTACTTATAAGACAGTATATGTTGAGCAATATCAAGGTTGTGAATTCAAGCCTCACCTGGAGCAGTTTTGTTTACAGTTTTTTTCCTTTTTCTTATGTCATTAGTCATTGATTATAATCTTCTACCTTAATATTTAATATGATATTACAAAGGATGGAAGAAAGAAAGAAAGAAAGAAAGAAAGAAAGAAAGAAAGAAAGAAAGAAAGAAAAAACACAAACATGATTGTGAATTTAAGTTGTCAGCACACATCTGCTTTGGTTCAAATGCACTGCATATCTTCCTTCAGTCAGCCAACAAAACAACAATGGAAAAGATTAACATACTGTAGGTAAAGCAGTTGCATCAAATTGATTTTTTGCAATAGAGCATGATAATCCATACTGGCAGCTCTGGATAGTACCAGCACATTTCATGCTGGACTTGGTAATGCAAAGAACACAGTAAACAGCTTCACTTTTTCTCAAAAATAAATAATTGACTATTAAAAACCTATCAGTCTTGAATGAGAAAGTCAGTAATCCCCAGTGGCCTAATGGATAAAGCACTGGCCTCTTAAGTCAGGGATTGTAGGTTCAAGTCCCATCTGGTGTGGAACTCATTAAAGCAGCTGTGTCGTCACTAGAGTTGATATTTTATCCTTGCTTCAACTGTACAACAGTCTTGTAGTGTTTAGATTGCAAAAACATGACCACAGAAGCTAAAAATGACATTTATTATAACATTGTTGTGATTTTTTTTTTTTACTTTTCTATCACTGTGGAAAGCTTATTCAAGTGCCATCTGGCATGCATGATCCTTTGTTGCTCATCATTCATCACCAAAAATGATTTTCTTTTTAAATTCTTATGACTGTACTGATTGTATTGAATAAAATCCACATCTAGCATAACTGTTTTATGCTGCAAAGTGCTCCAGTGGTGCAATTGGACAGCGCGTGGTACTTATAAGACAGTATCTGTTGAGCAATATCAAGGTTGTGAATTCAAGCCTCACCTGGAGCAGTTTTGTTTACAGTTTTTTTTCCTTTTTCTTATGTCATTAGTCATTGATTATAATCTTCTACCTTGATATTTAATATGATATTACAAAGGATGGAAGAAAGAAAGAATGAAAAAAAGAAAGAAAGAAAGAAAGAAAGAAAGAAAGAAAGAAAGAAAGAAAGAGAAAAAACACAAACATGATTGTGAATTTAAGTTGTCAGCACACATCTGCTTTGGTTCAAATGCACTGCATATCTTCCTTCAGTCAGCCAACAAAACAACAATGGAAAAGATTAACATACTGTAGGTAAAGCAGTTGCATCAAATTGATTTTTTGCAATATAGCATGATAATCCATACTGGCAGCTCTGGATAGTACCAGCACATTTCATGCTGGACTTGGTAATGCAAAGAACACAGTAAACAGCATCACTTTTTCTCAAAAATAAATAATTGACTATTAAAAACCTATCAGTCTTGAATTAGAAATGGCCTAATGGATAAGGCACTGGCCTCCTAAGCTAGGGTTTGTGGGTTCAAGTCCCATCTGGGGTAGAACTCATTAAAGCAGTTGTGTCGTCACTAGAGTTGATATTTTATCCTTGCTTCAACTGTACAACAGTCTTGTAGTGTTTAGATTGCAAAAACATGACCACAGAAGCTAAAAATGACATTTATTATAACATTGTTGTGGTTTTTTTTTTACTTTTCTATCACTGTGGACAGCTTATTCAGTGCCATCTGGCATGCATGATCCTTTGTTGCTCATCATTCATCACCAAAAATGATTTTCTTTTTAAATTCTTATGACTGTACTGATTGTATTGAATAAAATCCACATCTAGCATAACTTTTTTATGCTGCAAAGTGCTCAAGTGGTGCAATTGGACAGCGTTTGGTACTTATAAGACAGTATCTGTTGAGCAATGTCAAGGTTGTGAATTCAAGTCTCACCTGAAACAGTTTTGTTTACAGTTTTTTTCCTTTTTCTTATGTCATTAGTCATTGATTATTATCTTCTACCTAAATATTTAATATGATATTACAAAGGATGGAAGAAAGAAAGAAAGAAAGAAAGAAAGAAAGAAAGAAAGAAAGAAAGAAAGAAAGAAAGAAAGAAAGAAAGAAAGAAAGAGAAAAAACACAAACATGATTGTGAATTTAAGTTGTCAGCACACATCTGCTTTGGTTCAAATGCACTGCATATATTCCTTCAGTCAGCCAACAAAACAACAATGGAAAAGATTAACATACTGTAGGTAAAGCAGTTGCATCAAATTTATTTTTTGCAATATAGCATGATAATCCATACTGGCAGCTCTAGATAGTACCAGCACATTTCTTGCTGGACTTGGTAATGCAAAGAACACAGTAAACAGCTTCACTTTTTCTCAAAAATAAATAATTGACTATTAAAAACATATCAGTCTTGAAAGAGAAAGTCAGTAAGCCCCAGTGGCCTAATGGATAAAGCACTGGCCTCCTAAGCCAGGGATTGTGGGTTTAAGTCCCATCTGGGGTGGAACTCATTAAAGCAGCTGTGTCATCACTAGAGTTGATATTTTATCCTTGCTTTAACTGTACACCAGTCTTGTAGTGTTTAGATTGCAAAAACATGACCACAGAAGCTAAAAATGACATTTATTATAACATTGTTGTGGGGTTTTTTTTACTTTTCTATCACTGTGGAAAGCTTATTCAAGTGCCATATGGCATGCATGATCCTTTGTTGCTCATCATTCATCACCAAAAATGATTTTCTTTTTAAATTCTTATGACTGTACTGATTGTATTAAATAAAATCCACATCTAGCATAACTGTTTTATGCTGCAAAGTGCTCCAGTGGTGCAATTGGTCAGAGCGTGGTACTTATAAGACAGTATATGTTGAGCAATATCAAGGTTGTGAATTCAAGCCTCACCTGGAGCAGTTTTGTTTACAGTTTTTTTCCTTTTTCTTATGTCATTAGTCATTGATTATAATCTTCTACCTTAATATTTAATATGATATTACAAAGGATGGAAGAAAGAAAGAAAGAAAGAAAGAAAGAAAGAAAGAAAGAAAGAAAGAAAGAAAAAACACAAACATGATTGTGAATTTAAGTTGTCAGCACACATCAGCTTTGGTTCAAATGCACTGCATATCTTCCTTCAGTCAGCCAACAAAACAACAATGGAAAAGATTAACATACTGTAGGTAAAGCAGTTGCATCAAATTGATTTTTTGCAATAGAGCATGATAATCCATACTGGCAGCTCTGGATAGTACCAGCACATTTCATGCTGGACTTGGTAATGCAAAGAACACAGTAAACAGCTTCACTTTTTCTCAAAAATAAATAATTGACTATTAAAAACCTATCAGTCTTGAAGGTGAAGGTCAGTAAGCCCCAGTGGCCTAATGGATAAGGCACTGGCCTCCTAAGCCAGGGATTGTGGGTTCAAGTCCCATCTGGGGTGGAACTCATTAAAGCAGCTGTGTCGTCACTAGAGTTGATATTTTATCCTTGCTTCAACTGTACAACAGTCTTGTAGTGTTTAGATTGCAAAAACATGACCACAGAAGCTAAAAATGACATTTATTATAACATTGTTGTGGTTTTTTTTTTTTACTTTTCTATCACTGTGGAAAGCTTATTCAAGTGCCATCTGGCATGCATGATCCTTTGTTGCTCATCATTCATCACCAAAAATGATTTTCTTTTTAAATTCTTATGACTGTACTGATTGTATTGAATAAAATCCACATCTAGCATAACTGTTTCATGCTGCAAAGTGCTCCAGTGGTGCAATTGGACAGCGCGTGGTACTTATAAGACAGTATCTGTTGAGCAATATCAAGGTTGTGAATTCAAGCCTCACCTGGAGCAGTTTTGTTTACAGTTTTTTTTCCTTTTTCTTATGTCATTAGTCATTGATTATAATCTTCTACCTTAATATTTAATATGATATTACAAAGGATGGAAGAAAGAAAGAATGAAAAAAAGAAAGAAAGAAAGAAAGAAAGAAAGAAAGAAAGAAAAAACACAAACATGATTGTGAATTTAAGTTGTCAGCACACATCTGCTTTGGTTCAAATGCACTGCATATCTTCCTTCAGTCAGCCAACAAAACAACAATGGAAAAGATTAACATACTGTAGGTAAAGCAGTTGCATCAAATTGATTTTTTGCAATAGAGCATGATAATCCATACTGGCAGCTCTGGATAGTACCAGCACATTTCATGCTGGACTTGGTAATGCAAAGAACACAGTAAACAGCTTCACTTTTTCTCAAAAATAAATAATTGACTATTAAAAACCTATCAGTCTTGAATGAGAAAGTCAGTAATCCCCAGTGGCCTAATGGATAAAGCACTGGCCTCTTAAGTCAGGGATTGTAGGTTCAAGTCCCATCTGGTGTGGAACTCATTAAAGCAGCTGTGTCGTCACTAGAGTTGATATTTTATCCTTGCTTCAACTGTACAACAGTCTTGTAGTGTTTAGATTGCAAAAACATGACCACAGAAGCTAAAAATGACATTTATTATAACATTGTTGTGGTTTTTTTTTTTTACTTTTCTATCACTGTGGAAAGCTTATTCAAGTGCCATCTGGCATGCATGATCCTTTGTTGCTCATCATTCATCACCAAAAATGATTTTCTTTTTAAATTCTTATGACTGTACTGATTGTATTGAATAAAATCCACATCTAGCATAACTGTTTCATGCTGCAAAGTGCTCCAGTGGTGCAATTGGACAGCGCGTGGTACTTATAAGACAGTATCTGTTGAGCAATATCAAGGTTGTGAATTCAAGCCTCACCTGGAGCAGTTTTGTTTACAGTTTTTTTTCCTTTTTCTTATGTCATTAGTCATTGATTATAATCTTCTACCTTAATATTTAATATGATATTACAAAGGATGGAAGAAAGAAAGAATGGAAAAAAGAAAGAAAGAAAGAAAGAAAGAAAGAAAGAAAGAAAGAAAGAAAGAAAGAAAGAAAAAACACAAACATGATTGTGAATTTAAGTTGTCAGCACACATCTGCTTTGGTTCAAATGCACTGCATATCTTCCTTCAGTCAGCCAACAAAACAACAATGGAAAAGATTAACATACTGTAGGTAAAGCAGTTGCATCAAATTGATTTTTTGCAATAGAGCATGATAATCCATACTGGCAGCTCTGGATAGTACCAGCACATTTCATGCTTGACTTGGTAATGCAAAGAACACAGTAAACAGCTTCACTTTTTCTCAAAAATAAATAATTGACTATTAAAAACCTATCAGTCTTGAAGGTGAAGGTCAGTAAGCCCCAGTGGCCTAATGGATAAGGCACTGGCCTCCTAAGCCAGGGATTGTGGGTTCAAGTCCCATCTGGGGTGGAACTCATTAAAGCAGCTGTGTCGTCACTAGAGTTGATATTTTATCCTTGCTTCAACTGTACAACAGTCTTGTAGTGTTTAGATTGCAAAAACATGACCACAGAAGCTAAAAATGACATTTATTATAACATTGTTGTGGTTTTTTTTTTTTACTTTTCTATCACTGTGGAAAGCTTATTCAAGTGCCATCTGGCATGCATGATCCTTTGTTGCTCATCATTCATCACCAAAAATGATTTTCTTTTTAAATTCTTATGACTGTACTGATTGTATTGAATAAAATCCACATCTAGCATAACTGTTTCATGCTGCAAAGTGCTCCAGTGGTGCAATTGGACAGCGCGTGGTACTTATAAGACAGTATCTGTTGAGCAATATCAAGGTTGTGAATTCAAGCCTC
The DNA here is from genome assembly GCF_028390025.1 of Pseudophryne corroboree. Lineage (NCBI taxonomy): Eukaryota > Metazoa > Chordata > Amphibia > Anura > Myobatrachidae > Pseudophryne > Pseudophryne corroboree. The sequence continues at coordinate 1,323,821 of NW_026967915.1, read as the reverse complement.
ACCTGGAGCAGTTTTGTTTACAGTTTTTTTTCCTTTTTCTTATGTCATTAGTCATTGATTATAATCTTCTACCTTAATATTTAATATGATATTACAAAGGATGGAAGAAAGAAAGAATGAAAAAAAGAAAGAAAGAAAGAAAGAAAGAAAGAAAGAAAGAAAGAAAAAACACAAACATGATTGTGAATTTAAGTTGTCAGCACACATCTGCTTTGGTTCAAATGCACTGCATATCTTCCTTCAGTCAGCCAACAAAACAACAATGGAAAAGATTAACATACTGTAGGTAAAGCAGTTGCATCAAATTGATTTTTTGCAATAGAGCATGATAATCCATACTGGCAGCTCTGGATAGTACCAGCACATTTCATGCTGGACTTGGTAATGCAAAGAACACAGTAAACAGCTTCACTTTTTCTCAAAAATAAATAATTGACTATTAAAAACCTATCAGTCTTGAATGAGAAAGTCAGTAATCCCCAGTGGCCTAATGGATAAAGCACTGGCCTCTTAAGTCAGGGATTGTAGGTTCAAGTCCCATCTGGTGTGGAACTCATTAAAGCAGCTGTGTCGTCACTAGAGTTGATATTTTATCCTTGCTTCAACTGTACAACAGTCTTGTAGTGTTTAGATTGCAAAAACATGACCACAGAAGCTAAAAATGACATTTATTATAACATTGTTGTGGTTTTTTTTTTTTACTTTTCTATCACTGTGGAAAGCTTATTCAAGTGCCATCTGGCATGCATGATCCTTTGTTGCTCATCATTCATCACCAAAAATGATTTTCTTTTTAAATTCTTATGACTGTACTGATTGTATTGAATAAAATCCACATCTAGCATAACTGTTTCATGCTGCAAAGTGCTCCAGTGGTGCAATTGGACAGCGCGTGGTACTTATAAGACAGTATCTGTTGAGCAATATCAAGGTTGTGAATTCAAGCCTCACCTGGAGCAGTTTTGTTTACAGTTTTTTTTCCTTTTTCTTATGTCATTAGTCATTGATTATAATCTTCTACCTTAATATTTAATATGATATTACAAAGGATGGAAGAAAGAAAGAATGGAAAAAAGAAAGAAAGAAAGAAAGAAAGAAAGAAAGAAAGAAAGAAAGAAAGAAAGAAAGAAAGAAAGAAAGAAAGAAAGAAAGAAAGAAAAAACACAAACATGATTGTGAATTTAAGTTGTCAGCACACATCTGCTTTGGTTCAAATGCACTGCATATCTTCCTTCAGTCAGCCAACAAAACAACAATGGAAAAGATTAACATACTGTAGGTAAAGCAGTTGCATCAAATTGATTTTTTGCAATAGAGCATG